>NW_008751818.1:780143-821584 GCF_000715545.1 Opisthorchis viverrini
GAACTGGCAAAAAAGCCAAGCGTTTCCCACGGCGGATATTGGTCTTGTTCTTCTATATGATATATATATATATATATATATATATATATAAATGACGACTGGTGCACCCGTGCTAAAATCCCACGCACAGCATACTGAAACAAACATAACGATAAGAGCTCAGCAAGTTGGCCAAAAGAACCGCACGCAAGATCTGGACGACCGCTTAATAAAGACACTCGACGAAAGTGAACGAGAGAGCGCTATTAAAATACGACAAGGTACGAAGGTGAACGGGGCATACTGAAACAAACATAACGATAAGAGCTCAGCAAGTTGGCCAAAAGAACAGTCCGCAAGATCTGGACGACCGCTTAATAAAGACACTCGACGAAAGTGAACGAGAGAGCGCTATTAAAATACGACAAGGTACGAACAAAGGTGAACGGGCAAGCGCGTGAAGCTCACTAACCAGAAACGGTTGGAAACTGTGCGAATCCTTGGAACGAAACAAGCGCATTTAGTCAGTAATTCAATATGTGGTGTGCGAAATTTATGGTGCTTATCTTAACTTGGTTTATGCGAGGTAGGGAATCATTTGCGTTAGACGAAAAGTTCCGATGAATACCCGTACAACTTATTTTTCGTGTCACTCAATTCAGGAAGTGACTCGATTAAACAGATAACAAGTCAGACGACGAGTGACGAAGACTAACATCTGATTGCTGAAAATACATACCACAGTCAATCACATAACTGTCCCATGTTCTACACCATAACTCTACTGCTATCAGATAAGAATGACTAATTTTCGGTCAACTCGTTACATGCCTCGTCGGAAACGAGGTCCAGAGTGCACAAGAACATTTGGTTTATTAACTGACTGTAAACAGAAAAACTGAAAAGCATGTGTGGCTACCTGTAGTGTCGCACCACTAGGAAGGGCTCAACTGTTTTTTTTTCGTTTTTAAGCCTCAGAACAAATTGCATTTGCAAAAACGTTTCTGCATTTCAGAGTATCCAGCAGGTTGGTTTTGTCCGCATATATATCTACAAGCATGTACGCTTGCTGCGTCAGGATACCATATGGAGTCTGAATCTGGGGGAGAAATAGAGGTTCGGCAGGCTTAAAGACACAACAGTGGACAAATCCTGATGAGGATAGGCGTTGACTATCGCGACATCTTGTTTCATTATCCTATCCTTTATGGAGTCATGGCAGAGTGTCAGTGCTACTTATTTATAATGGGACATATGCGCCAGGGTTTTATCGGTCATTTAGTACCTCTTAATTCGCCACAACTCCGCGAACGAAACTGATTTCTCTATATTTGCCAATTTCGCTGTTTTCATCATTGGTGCTTCGTCGCTGACTACAGGGAACACAGGGTTCAGTCCAAGGTGAACTCCATACATATTTCTTTTCTCGTAGTTCAGAAATGTTATCGGATTGCGTGTTTTCTGAATGTGGCTGCTTGTCACGCTGACAGCAAGCACTACACTGCACCAGAACTGATGGCCTTGTCATTGGAATGGTGTTAGTGGGAAGTTCGAAACAGGAGTCGACAAACGTAAATCAAGATATTTTCCGGACACTGAGTGAGACTGGAGCGAACTGATTTATGGAGTTTCTGAGACCGGACGGTTAGCCAAATACTGTCAAACTCTCTCCGATAACAAAGCAGTCTACTTTCCACTTTTTTTTATCCTTTTCGCGTCAATCGATCTAACTGATATTCCTGTATATTCAGGATCTGGTTTCAGGTCCAATGTGCCATTTTTCAAGCATTCTATTCTATCCACTAGAAGTAAAGTTATGGTGGAAACCACGGGTGGTCATAAAATTCCATCACAGAGTACTGTGACCAACGAATTTTGAGTGGCGGGTAATTTCTGCCGTGATTCAATGAAACCAAACAAGCTAACGACGGAAAACGACACAGAGACAAGATTCTTAGGAGGCTACACTCATTGCGCAAAGGACTGTTGTGCACCAAATGTCCGGCCCCTGACGAGCCTAACCCGATCCAAAGGAATGGGACCAAACAGGTGAGACTGAACGCATGGCACCGTATCCCGGAGTCATACAACTAAACAGCGGGATACACATGCTGGACAAGCTTGACCCTTGACTGTATATGTTAACGAAGGTGGGGTCAAAATACATCGACACAACTGCAGTAAACGACCAGAATACACGTGTATTTGAAAGCAATTAACTCATTCAGCCATAAATCTTCGATATTTGACCTACGCAGGTCTTGAATTCCTGAAGGTCAGCGCCAGTACACTCCGCGCCTGCAGCCATATAGGCAGTCATAACTCCCTTTAAGAGAAATTTATGACAAGCTCACGGTGACAACCATATACGGACTAAGAAGTATGGTGAAAAGAAGAATGGCTCATGAGGGGCTTTTCTTTTCACATCCCGAGGAGAAAAGAAATGAGTTAAAGCGCGACTCGTAATGACTTCAATGCGCTGCTGGACAGCAGACAACTAGATAAGAAACCAACACCAAATGAATGGGCAGCGATTGGAGTGCTAAGAACACAAAAATAACTGGACATGTAGTGAGCACATGAACACACCGTGAAGATGGATAGCGGAGGATAGATAGTGGACAATCAGGAGGCGAATGACACCAAACACTGTGATAACATATTGGAGAGGTGAAATGGTTTTCCAATAGTTCGTAAATATTTGGATCACCAGAACCGAAAGGCGGGTAGTAAAACGACAACAATAACACGATAAACAACAACACGGTGACATCAAAAACGATGATGAAGCAAGCGAACCGGCGACTTGAGACACTTACAATCACTGTGGTTGAGCAAACAGACTGTGAACAAGAAATGAGTGGAAACGAGGCACACATGGGATGATGAGAATGATGCTTCGCCGAATTAATCGATCGTTTGAAGGCCCCAGGGTGGCAGTTCCTGGTAGGAATAACGGCCTATAAGGATCCTGGTAATATAGGTCAAATCAAGCAGCTTGACAAAATGGAACACGTTAAATCATAGTCTTGAACATTTACGAATCATTGTGAGAAATGATCGTCCGACAAAAACGGTGAGAACTAACCAATCATATCCAACTGGAAAACTGATCATCCACGTAAGCGTTTCAACAAGGGATGCAGCAAGCTTCTGCCAACGATCGACACTTAGCATCAATAGGGCGCGCTGGAAGACCATGCTCCAGATGGATTCCCAAAAATGTGCAACGTCAGATTACATAGATTCACCAAACATAGGTTCTGGTCTTGAAGTCGTCGGGAGAGGCGAATTGAAGCTAGGATCTATGTAGACGGTTTTAAACTCCACGGGAGCAACAAAAAGAACTGGTCCATCAGACAACTAAATCAGTGCAATATTTAAACCATTTAGAATGATTTAGACTTGGGCAGCTGAAGCCGAAAGACTGGGTTTGATACACATGCTAACGGTCACTCAATCAACTAGGAAAGTACGATGACTGTTGTGTTGTACAACCTCATACTCCGTAATTTGGATGCTCATATGAACAGACAACCGGACAAATCCAACTCCATCGACCCAAGAAGCCCTAGCTTCCAACAAATTCCAGTAGGCGCTCAATGGAACTGGTTTCATATCACCACTTAACCGTTCGGACTCACGTTACCTGTTCACGGACGGACGACGGCTGTCATTGATCTCAGAATCTAATATTACAACAGAAATCGACCAGCGACCAATGAGATCAGCATTATTCTCCGAAAATGCTTATCACCCATCGTCGAACCTGGCCACACAACCTTATCCAGACCTTCGCAGTAGGATTTTGACACAGCTGTTCCCCGAGAGGTTACATTACGACAAATAACGGCCTGAAACCCAAGTTTGGCGACTATCATTAATTTCGAAGACATAGGAAGCAATGTGAACAGCAAGCCAGAGAACACTAAAGTAGACAGAAATCCCATCCGAATGAGTATGCGTACAATCCAGGGTCCAGGCCGAACCCTCGGGGGAGAATCACGGCATAGACCAACCTGCAAAATTCAAGTTCACTTGTGGTTGGTTGAAAAACAAGGTAACAATGAAAGGACCTGTTGGAATGGGGACTTTCTACTATGGCGGTAGTCCTCGCAATGATGGTTCACTGTGGCATTTTTCTGCAGCTCCCAGATTGATGAGACATGCATTCACATTTCACAAAAATACTAGGCGAAAACAAAAAAGTACCATCGGATCGCAGAATGGAAACAAATAGTCCGAAGGTCTAGGGCGAAGGAAGCGCGTTTTTAATTATTACACATGAAATTCGGAAAACTGCTATAAAAAACCCGCACAAACAACTCATTGGAAAACAGAAACGAACTAAAAAGACTCAAATTTCATGGTAAAATCGAGAAACCGTAGTACAAACAGTTATTCATTGTTCTTTAGAAACCTCCAGATAGAGGAACAGCTGCCTTCACGCCCTCTCCCCCAAAAGAACACCCGGCACTACAGAATGCTACATCAGAAACCAGCTTACTGTAGATAAGCAGGTACATACAAATGGTGCAAACATTACCTACGTCACTTGAAGCAACGACTCATATCAAATCAATCATCACGATGACATTCCTATCTTCTGCGCTGGGTATCATCCAAGAACCAACACTGGACAAGGAGGATATCCGTAGATGATCTAGTTTCACTGGGTCGTACCAAATCCATACCGGTAGATGGTGACTCCCCAAAACTGCGTTAACGATACCTCTTGCTCCTAGAAAACCTCATTCGAATAGTGATAGTCGTTGATTTCACATTGTTTGGATTCCTGCAGCAAGTGAAACAACTTCGACTCCAAACATCTCTCGTTCCTCTGTTTCAACTTATATAAACCTATTAGCCAAGTAACCCGTAGTGAGTTCTGAATAGTAAACGAAACTTGGAAAGTCGAATAATTGTACTTTTCAGCATCTTGTGTATAATGTGGTGGTAACAGTAGCGAAGGAATCTCTAAACTATCGTACGTTCGTAAACCTCCAAACGTTTGACGAGCAGAAGACGGTCTCGCAGATGAAATACCGGCCAGTTGGATCACTCGATTTCATCTTATATTACTGAGTCCCCAGATTATAACCTGATCAGCCCCGATCAAACCACATAGTTGTTGACTCCAAACATCTCTCGTTCCTCTGTTTCAACTTATACAAACCTATTAGCCAAGTAACCCATAGTGAGTTCTGAATAGTAAACGAAACTTGGAAAGTCGAATAATTGTACTTTTCAGCATCTTGTGTATAATGTGGTGGTAACAGTAGCGAAGGAATCTCTAAACTATCGTACGTTCGTAAACCTCCAAACGTTTGACGAGCAGAAGACGGTCTCGCAGATGAAATACCGGCCAGTTGGATCACTCGATTTCATCTTATATTACTGAGTCCCCAGATTATAACCTGATCAGCCCCGATCAAACCACATAGTTGTTTCCGTTCGCCGCTGAGATGGGAGGACAGAAACATAACACACAACCGCGTTGGTTAATTGCCTGTAAAAACAGCACTACCACAGATCTTGACCAGCATAGGGCGGTCAATGCTTGCCAAAAGTATGCAGCTGCTGGCCCCGTTCATCACACATACAGTTCCAACCAACAACGATGACCAGGCGAACAAGTCTGATCTGACGTGCCATCGAACTATAGAAACTAAGATAGGGGTAAATATGCGACCGTTTCAATCCAGCTGATTCTGCGTGGGACTTGAAGAAATGAAGTACCATCTTTGCAGAGGGTTATTATCCTGGACTGAGAATCGCGCACACCCGGCAAACAGTGTCCGTGTTTGGTTCAACGAGCACGGTCTGAAGGAATGCGGCAAAGTATGGGCTGATGAACGTAAGATGAGGTTGGGCTGTAGAGAAATAATTTTAAATCAACTAATTTTTAGTTTTTATGAAGAGATTTTACCAAGGAAGCACTGTCAAAAGCAATGCCTTGAGAGCGATCCTGCAGATGGCGCTGAGAACACAATGTCGTCTTGATTAAGCCAGACCAATATAGGGTATGTTACACACGGCAAGTTGCTCTACGGAAACGCCGAGGGACTAACAGAAGTGCATGGCTTTTGGCGCTGTTGGAAGTTCCATAAGGTTCTGTCGCGTCTGTCTACGTTTTAGGTAGCCATCGTAAGTTTAAAGCTGATACATTGAACGAAGGGTCCAAAAAGGCAGATAACTATCTTAATTTGTTTTCATCTGACGAAACTGTCGGCAAAGTACACCGCTTTCTCCTCGACTCGATTGATCAGTTTTCATCGTTTTTTAGTCTAGATGAACAAGTCTAATTTGATTTAGAATTCATGTAATGCACTGTGAAATCGACTTTCTTACACGTTGTACGCCAGTTCCAGCCTGGTTATCACCGAAATGGCTTGAGAAAACTTGAGAAGTTACATCTATTATCAAGCTAGAGATTAAGTTTTTAGATGAGGTTTAGCCCAGTGGTTCATCATTATGAGCTCTGTGAACACGTATGCTGCACCCAGACTAACACTTTTGGGCGACCGGGAAGGTAAATACTCCTAGCAAATGCGAAACAACTCAAACAAGACTTTTCGAAGTTCAGACATGACCAAACTACCTTGGATACAGGCTCAGTTATGCTTAGAAAGACCAAACACTCCCTGTAGAGAATTCGCCGCAAAAGAACACGATGAATGGGAGAATAAATGAAAAAGGAACACAAGAGCACTAGGAAAAAGCAGCTGAAAGGCATGAGAAAGGCAAAAGAAATGACCGTGAAGACTCACCCCTCTGGGATCATCCCCAAAGCTATGGCCAAGCGAGACTAGACAAGCCTTGAACTCGGGTGCCTCCAAGCGTCCGGTACCGTTCTTATCGAAATGACTGAAGCAGGTGCGTAAATCGGCCATTTGTTCCGCAGTCAGACCTTTCGAATCTCTGGTGAGTATCTGATTCTCGATAACGTTGACAGAATGATGCAGGGAAGTGAACAACTGCTCCCACGCTACCCGCAACGTCGGCATCGACAAAGATGTGTTTAGGTTATCAAAGACGTAAGCATCTTCAAGGGCCTTTGGAGTAGAAAATATGAAAATAATGAGGAGGTATTTCCCATCAAAATAAAAGAATGCTCGATTCCTGTGAGCGATGGTGGTACAACTATAGGGAGCTGTGAATATGGTGACTTGAAGCCCAAACACTGTTAAAACCGTTAATCAGTTAAGTGTAAGTAAACTGACCAAATAGGTCCAATTTAATGTTGGCCATAAGATACTACAGTTATTTTTCAGTTGAAGGGTTAATGCTAAGAAAACTAAGATTTTCCTAACATTGATTGTACTCTTTTGCCTCTCATGCGCAGGCAGCATGATCGATTAGTGGCCATGACAGAAAAGCTTGCAAGGTAATTGCAGAACAGGAAGTACTGTGTAGTCCGGTGAATATAGTACTCAAAAGAACCGAGAAACATGTCAGTCACGTGGCTGGTATGCCTAGGTTTAGATGCAGCATCCCTGAACTCAGTCTTGTCGACTGGCTATCAAAAACGTCATCGATGATTTCATTATCGAACGTAGACTGAGCGTCCCTCAGTCCAGCGTGCAAGTAAAATACGTGTCCAGTTCGCGGAGTTCCTTACTGAGTGGTCTGATATGGAAAGCTATTTGACTCTATGCCAGTTTTCCATGGTTTAAAATGGGCGCGGTCTATTCAACCAGTTGCTAAATTGATGTTATTCAGTGAAATAGAGACAGCAAACAATAAGCAGAAAATTTTTGGAATTAGCCCTTTTTCGCGCAGGTCACATGGTAGCTAGTGTCCAATGGACACCAGAATTAGTGGTGATTTTTTATCGCCCTCTGGGTTTCATCACAGAGAAACGAACCATGGAGCTACGCACACAAGCCCGGCTGACATGCAACATGGAGTGAACCAGAGCAACTAGTACACATCGTTGAACCATTCCTTTCCATCTAATACTGTTGAAGATAAACCATTTGGGTTCTGTTCAAGAAGGGTCTTTTGACCGTTGAAAATACTCATGAACACAGCAAGCTGCTCCAGATACGACCTCGGGGGGCAGTAAGTTCAAGCGGCAATCCTTACTGCTGAACTGATACATCACTGGGGTGCGATGCCAATAACCGAGAGATGGGGTGAGATGGCTCAAGTGATAAGAGCGCGAATTTACTGACCAGAAGGTCCGCGGTTCTAACCGAACCCCTGCCTCTCGACTTCCCCTGTCTAGGCTGGGCGACCTGGCAGTATCCCAGCCCTCGTGTTTCCTTCTGGTGGCATGACAGTTAGGCACTGAAAGGGTGCCACAGCTGAACGGTAACAATAACCGCAAGCACTATACCAATGAGTCAGACTAGAAATTTACAAGACCTTAATGAATGACAGACAGTTTTAAGCCCAATGGACCGTAATGCAAGCATGGGTAGGCGCCACAGGCCGTATGACTGTTTATTTGAATACAGCGCACACATATAATTCCGTGTATGTCACAGGAAATACTAGACCTGATCGGCGTTTGGCAAGCAATGGTTGATTTGACCAGTAGTTGTGCTCCAAAACACCTCAGCATGTTTGCGAAGCGGTTTAGTGACTATTGATCTAACGAAGCAATACCATCTTTTTAAAATATGGCTGGGTTGAAACAAAGGTCACCGAATTTCCTGCAGGACATCCGTTTCTGTAAGGTGCCTAGTGCTAAGATGACCAACCGGATTAGAGTCTCAATTACTTTTCTGGAAGCCATTAGGGGAAATTTTGTAGAATGCCAATTTTCGCGCATCCGATATTCCCCTGGTTTTTAGTGGATACAGTCAGAATAGAGCCAGTCAGAACCAAGTCAGTGTTGAACACCAGTGCTCCCCTTACACTAATAAAACAGCGATGCGGAAATAATCTTCAGTGGTAGAAACACGTCGTTCCACCGAATGAACTGCATTCCTTTGCTGGTCACGTCGATTCTAACACAGGCCGACACGTTATACAGCAGAAGTCCTATGATACGTTGATAGGCAAGATTACGGGACGCACGTGAATGATCACAACCGCCTTACTTGATTGCACTGTTCTAATTCATCCAGCATACGCTTGTGCTTCCCAATTTCAACCTCCATGTTCTTTAGTTCATCACGTTGTTTCTCTAGCGATCCACGGGCTTCCATTGCGTTGCGGGCGAGATTCGACTTTTGCTGCTGAAGCCACTTATCGAATTCTGTAGCCTTCTCGGTGAACTGCCGCCGCAATTTATCATTATTCACCTGGCGCAATTCTTCCTCTCGCAAGATCTCACTGCGCTTCTTCGCCAAATCTTTGATGACTGCCCAGCGTTCAGTTAACTCCTGAAGTTAGGAAAGAGGCAAATAGAAATTCTGGACTTGTTTACTTGAGTACAACAGACCAAAGAAACCCAGTTTTGAAGGGTATTACACAATGTTGTGAAAAGCGTTACCACAAAGGGTCGATCACAGAATGTCGACGAAACGCGATACCTCGGAACTCGTATGGTTGGGTAGGCAAACAAGAGGCAAAATGGAAGTAATCGGAACGAATCACTTTATTGGTCCTCACTCATATGCACAAAATTCAGCTAGACGGTCATAGGCCGCTAGAAGCAATGATCCTAGAGAGAGTTAAAGTTCCACAGCGCACGTTTCTATTCCTAAGACAGTCGTAGAAAGGTTCAATGTAATCAGAATAGTCATCCCAACAAAATCAACAAACTTGTTACTGAAAAACAACTATCGTTGGGTCTCCAGGGTGTTTGGAGCCAAAGAGACCAATAGGCTCACAGTTGGACCGCTCGTTTTCCACTTGCTTAAGTAATCAAGGGATCCATTGTTTCCTGCAGGTTGCAACACTGCAACATGAGTCAAACCATATCTTTTTAAAGCTCACATCGCCTTTTCGGAACAGTTTTTCCATAGTCAGTCGAACGCTTTGAGTATGTCTCTCACCTCAAGGCGATGTTCAAATATTGTTACCATTCGTGCCATTTCGGGGCTATTCACTATACCCGGGGATTAGAAGCATCGATAAATGCGTCTCAATTAACGTTTTGTTCCTACAGACGTAGACCACTTGTAATGACAGAATTTTGAGCTCTACTAAAAGGTTTGTTTAGTTTCTCGAATAAATGTCTAGATCTGCGTGCTAAAGGCGAAGAATGATCAGAACGCATTTAAGTAAGACGGTTGGAGTGACGCTGTCCAATTACCCACGAGGAGGCGGAGATATTTTCGTGAAGCACAATACTTGAGCATAGGGATTGTGATGAAAAAAAGGATTTAGCTGGGATTCGGGTGGAATGCGGTTAAAAAGAATTGGTTTGCGGATGACTGCGTGCCTCATGAACTAAGTACCTATCTGACCACTTTTACCCGAAGACTGATTGTCTACTCGTTACATGCGTTAAGGAGAATAATAATTTGTATTTGAAGCCAGATATGGAAGTCACAAAAACATGGGTCGGACTGACTGAGGTGGACTTTTAAAGAATTCACATTGTCCGAACTTAATCATTCTTGACACGAAGCCATGCTAAAATGGGAACTACAAATGGACATTTCGCACTAGCTACGGCTAACTATATGAAGAGTCGTGGAATCTACCCCCATAAACTTGTTCGCCGGTCCATTTGATCGTGAAGAAATAAGCTCGGTTACGGTACCCCTGCCTGAAGTACCAACGGTATTAGAGTGGCTGGGCTACTCCAACTTTTTCCGGCAATCGGGGTATGTACAAGCCTCATCACACCAGCTAAACTGATCTTGTGTAGCACTGCTTAAGTATACTGGCCCAACTGAATCCGAAAAAGGCATTGGAATACACATTCGATCGAAGAACATTAGGAACAAGTGGGAAGTCTGAGTGAATAATCCATTACCGGCCAGCTAAGACACCTTTCACTGGTTAAGCCAGTCGGTAAGGCACATACGGTCACATACGGCCAGATGGTGGTAAATAAAATGGAATGATCGGTAATAGCTGCCCAGCCCAGCTGCCATACTACCCGAAATAAGCACGAGGGCTGAGATACTGTCAGGTTGCGCATGCCTAGACGGGGACTGTTGAGATGCTGGTGTTGGGTTCGAACCACGAACCTTCAGGTCAGTAAGTTCGCGCCTGAACCACTGAGCTATCTCCTATTGCAGCTGAACGCGCAATCCACTAAATCGCAAAGCAAGTTGCGTAGGCGGTAAGAAAAACACGTTGTTTCGACCGGAGCAAAGGTCGAACCCAAACCCCGCAAGCGACCAACAGGTGGTATGGGAAGTTAACACCCCTGTTTAAAAGAGACCGGGGGGAGTGCGCAAAAGGTTACAGCATCGTGCACCAAGCCAACCGACGTCCTGACAGGTAAGCACACCTTCGGGTGTAGACGTTACAGTAGCCGGGCTATGAAATCCTCAAATAACAAAAAAACGTCACATTTAACCGACTCAGCCAGTGAAACGTAGGCGGTAAGAAAAACACGTTGTTTCGACCGGAGCAAAGGTCGAACCCAAACCCCGCAAGCGACCAACAGGTGGTATGGGAAGTTAACACCCCTGTTTAAAAGAGACCGGGGAGAGTGCGCAAAAGGTTACAGCATCGTGCACCAAGCCAACCGACGTCCTGACAGGTAAGCACACCTTCGGGTGTAGACGTTACAGTAGCCGGGCTATGAATCCTCAAATAACAAAAAAACGTCACATTTAACCGACTCATTTAGCCAGTGAAAGCCAAACAACCCTATTGGGTCAAACTGAGCTGGTCTTTCTTCCCCAGGCAATGTTGGTTGGATGTCTAAGCTGTGGCGCAACAGCCGCAAGGTCAATAACTGAGAGTTAGTTAACTACCTCCCACTAACAGGAAGTTGTGGTTTACTCTGCTGTTTTTTTTTGCAGTTTTACCTTGACAGTTGTAACCGTAACATTGCAACTTTTCACTTAGGTGCGATCAAAATACTTGGATACCAATAGAAAAGCACTTCATACTGAAGGAGTGTCCTGTAATAGGAGATTGTCGGTATGCTATCATCTCCATGGAGACGAGGTAGCATATTCATATGGGTACCGTATTCGCAAAATTCAAACGATATTCGCTCGATGCGACCAGTACACACAAACAAGAGATAAATCACTGGGTCCCTGTTCCACCTGGACTTCCACGCTCCAGTGCACTTTAAGAGAAGAGGGTCAAATAGGTATGCGTAATGCAAAAGGGGGTCATGCCAAAAGAAAAGCTTACCGCTGGCTTGATATTTGTATATGGGTTCTCCATAATTCCGGAAAGCTTGTTATCCTGCACGAGCCGCTGCACCTCACTCGCGCACTGAGCAATCGAAGTGCATTCGGCTTCTGTACCTTTAAGGGTTCCTTCAAACGCAGTATGAGCGCTGACGTAACGCTGTTGGTTGGGGAAGCACGTAGTGGTGAAATCAACAGAGATGATGCACATCCAACAGTGGGAGGCAATTCAAACTACCTGACTATGCGTGTGGTTAAGAAAGAGTGGTCAGCTTATCTTAGCGTTGACTTAAACTCCTCTGAAAAAAGATTTCACGAAATAATTATGGTAAATAACGGACACTCATCTCCCTCTATGTCTCATTTAATAAGTCTTCCGTGCTGGTTCTACAGTCAACATTCGATTGATACGTTTGACTGCTTCCAGAAACGTGGGGTAAAGTTCGCTGAGCTCTCAAAAACCTAATCATCGACAGATCACGATAGAATCTCACAGCCGCCGGGTTCTTTAAAATGGTTGGTTAAGGTTGAAAATTGAAGCTTTGAGTAAAACTGGACAAACCACAGCACATCGCCCTTCAGAATATTCACTTTCAGAGGACGCATTCGAATGACGACTGAAAAATGACGCCAACGAATGGAAAACACGTACTCAAATGGACAAGGAAGAAAGGTACTTTTCATTCTACTTTAACTGGATATGTGCTCCAGGTAAATCATTCTAAACCCTGTTTCCTACGGACTCCACGAGAGCCCGCAAAACACAAAATCCTAAGTAAATATACTAATGATAGCACATAAAAAGCTTTAAAATAATTCCCAATGAAACGAGTGCGTCAGATAGCCTCTGGACTGAATTGCACGTTTTTATAACTCCACGGCGTGATAAATAAACGAGTGACTTACTAGCAACAACACAAGATCGGCTCAAGCAAAGACTAGGAGTGAGTACTGTTGCGTGATACAAAACGCGTGATTTATTATACAGCCGATAGTTTTGGCATCCTACATTTTACCGGGCGGTTGCTAGTCTCTTTCAGGGGAATATGGAAAACTAGGAAGTCTTGAAACTGGATTGACTAAACTATGAAAAGAATACGGGCAGAATCGAATCGGGCTAACAGATCCGACAAGTGGCTGCAACGGAAAGGACTAAGTACATATCGCCAAGATAGTTCAAGGAGAGGTTTGAAAAAACTCTTGCTTCGAACCGAAAATCTGTTTCCTGTAAGTGTACAGCATTGTCGATAGAATTCAAAGAACGACAAGGGATTTCCATTTTGCCTATTTGTGTCAACTAAAGTCATTAGTTCTCATGCTGTTACCACGTGCAGCCCAGCATACTGCTAAAGTGGTTTCAGTGAACGAGTGTTCACTCAAGACATCACCAGCCGAATGCCTTAAAAAATCGACGTTCCGTATAATGAAAATTTAATCAGAAAATTCGAAGCCCATCGAGCCTGTCCACCATTGTCATCGTTTAGAAAAAATATGAGGGCAACGAAGACTGGTGTAACAAATTCAGTTTGCTGGAAAACAGTATCCACAAACTGTCAATACTCTTTCAGTATCGGAAATTATGGATAAATACCATAACCCGGGTGGCCTAGGAGCAACATACTAACTATCAAATCAACGATCCAGGTCCGAATCCCAACCTTATCTGCTTTTACCGTAGGAGTAGAAATACATTTCACTGGGCACGAATGATGAACAAGCTGATTACTCCTAAACAACTCAGTATTTAGCTGAGCCTTATCCCGCAAGTGGAGTAAGCTCTTTCGAGCAATCTGGTTGTGATACCCGAAAATGCTTGTCATTGCAGAAGCAAGCCAAGAGTCAAGCTATTCCGCCCACTTTTCGAACATGGTTTGGTTGAAATGTTTATACTGCCCTACTGTGACAATCTCAATCTGGTTGTGATACCCGAAAATGCTTGTCATTGCAGAAGCAAGCCAATAGTCAAGCTATTCCGCCCACTTTTTGAACATGGTTTGGTTGAAAATGTTTATACTGCCCTACTTGTGACAATCTCTTCAGCCGATAGATCCCGCTGTTTGAATTGCCAAGTTAATCTAAGGGCGGAAAGGTGGCTTTTGTCCACGCTTGCCAGGCTGTGATGATGAGGCTGATTATTGTCGTCTGCCGGGTGAATCTGAGTGCTCTTGTACAGACTGCAACTAAGATAAATATATGTTTATCTTACCAAAAACAACTCCACTCCTCTAATCAGATGATTCAAAGATTTCGGAGCAGGCATCCCCAAACATGACTCTGTACGTTCCCCGGATCCTAATCATGATTCTCGCAATCCAAGATGGACAATTACCCAATCCAGTATCAGCTGTACAGACATCAACCCACTTTCATTAGTTTACGCGTTCACCTTACAACACGGAGAAGATAGTCTGATGTGTACTTTTGATATTTGATGCTACATTAAGGTTGCTATGCAAGAGGTACAGAAAACTGTATAACACCAGTGTTTTTGAACGTCAACTAATCAACGGATCCTAACGAAACTAGGATAAGATATAGAGGTCCTGTGTTCAAAAAAGTCAGGGGTTGAGTTGAATACGGTTGGCATTCAAATTTTTTTTTAAAAAAAACAAGAAACTGGGATTCCTCCCCTTTTAAACTGATAGCCTTTTGGAGTATCGTGACATCTAGACAAACTCGGATAGACACTATCACTAAATTTAGGATCTACCTTACTGACTTAGCAACCCTATATATGGCTGAAACTAATGCCCCACTGACCGGCTGTTTTCACGGCCTCGATTCCAACCCGGCTGCTGGAGTCAATCAAACAATTCAATTTATCAGCTATAAACTGTGTGCCATAGGTACATTGGTTCCAGCTGCTGCAGTTTATATCACCGGAAAACGGGAAACTGGAACATACAACCAAGCATTGGAGGCGAAGGCATGACCAGTTTGTTCGGAAATTGGGTAGCTACGCGTTGAAGGCGAGAGCTTTGATGCACGAGCGCTAGACTGCGCGATTGGGCCATTTTCGCCAATGTCATTAACCCCTGGTGATTTGAGTCTCGGTAGTTGTCCACTCGACTAAATTTCCTGGTTAGTGTTTTCGTACTTCGTTGCCAAGTCATACACTGTCCACCTCTCGGTCGCTTCCACTCAGCACAGGGCTGGGAGAAAAGAGCTCTGTGAGGCGGACGGTCTTCTGGCATGTGGAGTACATGTCCCAACCAGCGCCGTGAAAAAGGGAAGCCTGGATTCTGCATATGTACGGCTAAGCTAAGATCTCTTATGCAATACGCCCTGGATTGGTTAATCGTATCCAGATTAAGTAGTAGATTTATGCACCGTTCAGCGCACATGGGCATCGTTTCACGTGTTGTAGCCACTTTCACTATTGCGGTTATGTGGGTTACGTTATTACAAGATGTCATGCAAGCTATGTGGGCTGTTGTCGACGTGCTAGAGTTTGGTTAAGATGAGACGACAGATGAAGGGTGGTGAATTCTGATCTTTTCTATTTGCCCTGTTCTAGTTGAATAGATGCTTCCCTGAGAGAAAACTAACTAGATTCACCAAATGGCTATCAATCTGGGGTCATAGAATTTTTGCGATTACCCTTCGGTTTTCTACTGTGCGTATCCTAGAATGTCAATCCAATGCCCGCAGAGTCTCAAAGTTTACGAAGCTAATTAAAACCATGCTTGGTCGTACGATTCTATCACGGGATGTATCTGAACGAGGAGAGAACAATTAAAGACGATTATCTCACTCAACTAAGTTTTCGGATCACACAATGGACTTCGCTGTGATCAGTTGTCGTCAGGTGCAAAGTTCGCAGTGTACTGTTGACATGGCTCGAGTGTTCAGCAGCATTAGCCGTATGGCAGACCCCAACTATGTAGCTCACCGAAACAAAATTTTGAAAAGATAAGTTCGAAAACACCTCAATACTCGGGGACAATAGGAACAACGACCGAATTTCATTATTTATATCAATCATACAAACTAAAATATGAGGAGGCCATTAAGCTGAACACCATAAACAAGACGTTTAGCTGGAAGCCCGCTGAACCTCTGGTTGAAACCAGCGAATTTTACAACTGGGTGTATTCCGCCGAATGCGGACTGCTTGGTGTTCAAGCAGAACATTGAGTTGACGGAAGCTTGGAGACCACACCTTCCCGGTGAGTACCAAGGAGGACGTTGTTGAGGAGCTTCCAGTAGCCCTATTGGTAGCGTGATGTGTCACGAAAACGACCAACTCCTTTCTAGTTACATCAATTTACGCAGGGCGTTTGGGCGCCTAGAGCATTTTGGAAGTTACGCGAAAGTACCATTCATCTTCGGTCGTTAATCTATTGGAAAACCACTTGTGAAATTACGGTGTATGAGTGCGTTTTGAGACAGTGTACCCAGTAGCTCAGTTGGTTGAGGACGCGTTCGGTAGGCGGGAACTCGATAATTCGATTTCGTTCCAGGAGTGTTCTTTCGCCCACATGGTGTACTTGACCGTCCACTCCGCGCGACTTAGAAAATAGCCTTGTATAACCATGCAATGTAGAGATGAATCTGGTGACGATGAATGGACGGAAAACGATACAATTTACTTCCTCCTTAAGTAAGGAACAGTGATGAAAGCGCAACATGCTCACCTGAACCTCGGCCATAGTGTGTACAATTGGCGTATCACGTAGGTCTTCTTCCGTTTGTTCCATCCAATTTTTGAACGGCTGGAAATATCAATGCAGAACATAAAATATTCAAGTTAGACAGTGAAGGAGCCTGTAAAAAGCTACTGCATGACCGATAGAAACACCGTATTCTGCGCAGCAAACTGCGAAAGAACAAGGAAGTACGAACAACGGTTCCAACAATAACGGTGTCTAAAGCACATACAACATCACCGATATTCACTTTGCGCTAAACAGCTTCATATGGTGTCAAAACACTTCCTCTCAAAAGGAAGAAATAGCAATGATAAATTCCGGGAATGGTGTTGGTGTATATTAGGAAACACTTACTGCGGCTCTCTTGGCAAAGTCGAATTGCAGCTGATCAATCTTCTCCAAGACTGGGAGTAATCTCTGAAATGTGAAAAAAACGAGTAAATGATTGCCTGAAGCGGTTAGGACAGTCGAGAAGATAAGCTAAACGAGTCACAAGTCAGAATATTTACACTCAGAGAGGTCGGGTTCGAACCACGGACCTTCCGGTCAGTAAATTCGCGCTCTAACCACTGATTCATCTCGCCACGCCAGCCACCACGCACAAGCTAGTCACACCATACAGAACAAGCTGGTTAGGCCACAAGCTCTACAAATTCGACAACCATTTGACTTAGCGAACCGCTTTCGCCGGGCCACATATGAAATACAAGCAATCCAGAGAAGGTTAGTCCACGTCCAGTGGATTCAAACGCGTCGGGAACTGCCTTGGTTGGGGACAGCGGAAAGAGACACATCAAAGATTATGTTCTGACAGATGTGACCCGGCCACACAGCCAACGGATGTCTTGCAATGATATGTTCCCCCCTAGTGCATGCAGAAAAAAAGTACGACGTCGACGAAATGATTAGGACACCGTCTTGAATATGCGACTGACTCTGTCTTATTCTCCTTATCAATTTGCTACATGAAATCGTAGCAGCAAGAACCGCTGTATCGTCGAGCATCATACACAGCTAAGAAACGTGAAAGCAAAGCCACAAAATTACGTGTATGTGATATTTCAACTAGTGGTACTAGACTTCAAAATGAAGATCAACAGTTAAGCATCGAACACCAGTGCAGACCGGAAACCCAGGTCATCAGATTCAAAGACGGTTAACGGACCACCTATCACATTTGGTTTTGAAATCCCGTGGCGGAGCTACACTATGACATCATGGAAGACCGCACGTAGTCCAGTTAGGAAGATAAGGTACTCGCACTTCCTAAGAAACACAAGTCAAACGCACTCAAACCGTTTCTCATTTGGAAGTTCTGTAGAAAACGGAAGCATGATAAAAACTAAGAAAACTAATTTCCAGTTTCGCACACGAATGTTAAAAACAGTAGTTACAGGTTAGAGAAAATACCATTGGTATTCCACGGTAGAGTCATACAAAGTTGCTTGCGTTTCTTCAAGGTAAACTAATCACTGAAGGCTCGCGTTTATCCTCTTCGCAAAAGCCATCTTCCTCTGGGCAATTGAGCACACATTTCAAGGTTTCTTAGTGTGTTTTTCGTTCTTCATTGCAAGCCATACCCGAAAATGGCTTGACACTGAATGATCAGTCTCACTTGGTGGAGAGACCCTCCGTATCTTTCCGTCGCAAGACAAACAGTTTCGTGGAGAAGCTAGCACTTAAACGAGTTACTGTCGTGGCGAAGGTCGGACAGATGAAGTGAGGTGAGTTCGATCACGAACCGAGGGTTGCTTATCATGCCTCAACTTCTTTGGATGAGTGGAATCCGGTCCGTCGCAGTTCGTCTAGCATGCGGAATAAGATCAACGCCAAAAAGAATAAGCCATTTGTGCGATTGTTGTTTCTGTCTGAGCGTTTGTAACCTAGCTGCTTTAGAATTTTCCCAACATAAAGAATCCGTATTGCAAAAATAAGACAGACAGCACGGCATCAGTGTTCAACACCGATGCTTCACTGCCGTAGCTGAATCTCAAAAATTGTTCTCGAAATGTTCCATGAACGGAGGTTTCTTTGTCGGGAGAGTATTCTACTGGATTTGTCAAGCCTGAAGCCAAACACGCTATCGTCAAAAGTTGGCACGCCATAACAAAACCGTAGAAAAGATGAAGAATTTTATAGAAACTTACTGCGAGTTCTCGCTCACGAGTGTCAGACAGGCGTTTTAATTCATCCGTCACCTTCACGATTTCACTGTACCGATGTGTCACTGCACTCATATTATGATAGTGCAGTTTGCTGTACGACAGTAGAGAATAAATGCATCACAATTAGTAGTTTTCA
The DNA here is from genome assembly GCF_000715545.1 of Opisthorchis viverrini. NCBI lineage: Eukaryota > Metazoa > Platyhelminthes > Trematoda > Opisthorchiida > Opisthorchiidae > Opisthorchis > Opisthorchis viverrini. The sequence goes on from NW_008751818.1 coordinate 799,300, forward strand.
CAGAGGCAAAATGGGGCACGTCTAAAAACAAGGGAGGGTCTTGAAGGATCAAACACCGGTTGGTACATTCATGAATGTTTTTCATCCAAGATGCTTGGATGGCAAAATGTAAGTGGTAAACTATGGTACATATGAATGATCGGCATGCATTGGGAGAAAATTTAGGTAAATGTGAGGAGCTCTTGATGTCTTAACAACCGCAAACTTGAGCTCGCCTACCGTATAGTGCTATTCAATGTTCCTGCATCCGAGACGCTATTTACACGCCAGAAGTTACTCTTGGTATTTCACCGAAAAACATACGCGAAGTAGGTCCTGATAAAAGTAGATGTTCCTTGCTTCGACTGTTACCACATTCGTGGCTGAAGATCTTACTAAGGATTCCCCACAAAATTAGACCTATATGCTACCCATGCGATGCTTCGGTAAAGGATACCTAGCTAACTTTTCCCATCAAAACGCTTGACAACATCGCGATAATAAGTAACCGAGACACTGTTTCAAAGTGAAAAGCCCGCATGAGAGGACAGGCTAAACTGTCGCTAAGGAGGAGCAGCATGATGAGATGAATGTCTTATAAGGTGGCAGTGGGCAACGGAGTTATGCGTCATAGATCAATAAAAAGTACCGAAAAACCCTACCACGATAAACAGTGGTATGTTGTCGGATTATGGAAAATATGGTTACCAAATTACGAAAACGAGTCACCAGAAGGGGCGTTGGTTCCGCATGCACACATGCCGAGAGATGCATTAGTTTTCTTACATGAAGCAACCGAACTGTAATTAAAACGAAAGGTGAGCATGGAGCATAAAGTGAAACTTTAGTATCCCACTCCAACATCAGAAACGGTCACCCTCGCGTCTAAGCGAGTAGCTGAGGGGAAATGGTGGAAATATTGGACTGTAATACATAGGTCCCGACGACTACGTTGCCACAGAAGCTATACTGACGCGTAATTCGGATTAGTAACCTATTTCGAAGAACACTTCCATGACGTGAGCGTACAGTTCTTTGAAAAAGGAATCAAGCTCATAACAGAGAACCAAATCCGTAAGCAAATGAACATATGAAATGGCTGTTCCCAGCGCTAAATCAGGTATGAAGAACGACCTTGAAGGAAATATGGTAATCCATCCCATTCCGACGAGTCTAGTCCCGCTGTGGCCAACATTTTTCGTCCTAGATGCTCTTCAGAAGGATTACAGGTGAAACAACCAAACAGCGCACCCGAGCTACCTACATTCCACAACATTGGTAGAACGCCTTGAGTTTGTCGAGCGGGACGGCTTCTGCTCACATTATTTGAGGTTTTGTTTGTTAGTACTTCGCCTTCCAAGATGAGACCATCGGAATATTCTTTTTAACTTCTCTGACTTCTATTCTGTTTCCACCAACAGCCTACACACGATTGATTAAGACTGGCACCGTGAATGAGTAGGCTGCGGCTATGATGACGCCGGAGAAGCGGTACTGAGAAGGTTAGGCTAGTTGTTCACTGCAATAAATGGTGAGGCACAACTCCTCGTCGTGTATTAACAACAAAACCCGAGTCTTTTTTATTTTAGGACAATCGGTCAGCTAGGCTTACTCGGGCACCACGGGGCCGAGGGCCAAAGGTCTTGCCCTAATCCCACTAAGTGAAACCAATTGCGACCGCAAAACCTGTCACAATCGGACTGCATAACCTTCGAAGTACCAACTGCTGTAAATCACTTGATGAGGAATCCCAAGGTCACTTAGGATGCGTCATTGCAAATTTACCAATGTTCAACCAATTGTAGTAGTCTTGGATGGGAGTGGCCCATACCTACTTTCCGCATTGTTATCAAGGAACTGTCAGAAAAAAGGTGAAGCTGGGCTTGCTCAACAGAGCTAAATGCGATGGACCTGAAAAACGGTGTTTTCTGCCATAGAAATTTATGCTCGGCTCGAAGCTAGCTTTCCACAGCATCAATAGTCCCTATGTACGGGCGGATCCATTCACCTGGTCATGGAATCCACGCACAGTGGAGACCATGTGTAGACTTTTCGCGGTCACCCTTCGATGCTGAGGATCGCCGTGACCCTCGAAAACTGTCGAAACTCATTTATGTGTATCAAAACCAACATCCATTTGACTGACAAAGCAAAGGATACAAAAATACCAACGGATGACTCAAGTCATTTATGCACGGCGTTCTACTAGCAAACACAAATTTGCACTCCAAATGCCGCAAACCATGAACCACCCCAAAGCACATTTTGCAGCAGTGCCCGTAAAACACATATTCACATAAAATCCGTGTTTCCGATGTTTTGCTTCACATCTGTTTGCTCCAGTCAGCTTGACCACTCTATATTTAATGTCATATGAGCCCGAGACGGAATTTTACGCGACAGACCACATGCAGCATAACCATATCTTGTTCACTCCAACCTTGGAGGCGGTCATCAAAGCCTCCTTCGGACCGTTACAATAATTTGTCGTGGCTACTATCACACATGTTGTGTGATACAAATGCGTACGTATCAAGGCCTGCTTAAGACAAAAAGCTTTGGTGCTTTAACACCGCAAGCGACTACAATCGATCGACCGCAGTCTTATTTACTACAGTTTTAGCCCGTGTTCTGAGTCTGGTGGTGTCAGATCAGGATACAGGTTGCGAAAGAATGCATACCAAAAACTCCACGGCATCAAAGAATTTTTTGCACTTTCGTCCACTGCGTGTTTGACAATACAGGAATTCTCTATCATGCGAAAATGGACCAGTAACTCGATTTTAGTCACAACATCATTTCAGCTTTGGCTATTTCAAGCACGACCAACAGTTAGTCTTCGACACCACGGTTGTGATGCTTCAAAACAATTTAGGTTTCTCCATACAACAATGCATGAACTTAGTGTTTGCTGTCTTTAGGTGAAGTAATAAAGTGTTATCGTCCCAAATAACCACAGTTAATCACATTGGTACCGCTTTTTCGGTGATACCAACAAATAGCAATGAATAAAAAACATCGTACATACGCTTCTCAGACTACATTTTCCCTGATTTTTTTACAAGGTAACCAGAGTGGAGGGAAAATACCGTCGTGGAGATAAAAACCACGAGCTCCCTGGAGAGAGGGTGCCTTTTTCAGATGAAAGGAGTCCCGGAGAAAGCTGATGAGCGTTGTTCGTTGTGAGTACTCGTGAGAAATGATCTGTTGAAACTGGCAAAGTTCCTCCTACCTGCTAAGTCTCCCTCTAACGACGACCTCTTCTCCAAAAAAACCGCGTCATTTCCCTCAAAATCCAAATTGTCAAATGACCCGAACTACCTTGATGTGATCACCTCTATAATGCTTCGGTTTTTCGTAGTAGCACTAGAAAGGGTGATCGAGAGCTTGCTTTAAAACTGATACTGCGATTTTCGCAATTACAAAGGAATCGGGGTGTAATTTGAAGGAAAGTTGGTCCTTAGTCAGATATAGTGACATGAATTTGACAGGAAGTTCAAAAAGTTAGCAAACAGTCGTCAATCCCAGGCAGTGAGGCTGTTGATTAATGGGCGTCAGATGAGACGTAGCTTACCCGAGTTCATCAGCAAGTGCACCAATACGTTCAACACGATCGTCGTTGGCTGCCAACTCCGACTGGAAGGCCTCATGACGTTTCATTAGTGCACGTAGTTCTGGTAGGGTGCACTTTAGATGGGCGTCACCACTTAACGCTTGGGGTTTGCCTTTGGCCCAGGCCTCGTGAGTAGAACAGCGGATCTCGAATTTCTTTATCAGATATTCCACACGTCTCACGCGTTGCAACTCTTCTAATAGCCATTCCTATGAAAGTAAAAAAGCGGACATGCCTAAATGTGAGAAAGGTTTCACAGCGCAAAAATCCGCGCAAACGGGTAACGCCGGGGGTGAAGTTGGATAGGGATAGAAGATACCGGATGCACTCTAATGTAGTGTACGAAGGGCGTTATATAATCGCTTACCTCATAGGTTCGATCTGCCTTCTCTAGTTCGTCCCATCTAGCTCCGATGGCGGAAATGTATTTGTCCACAGATGGAACATAGGCGGGTCGTTTGCTTAAACGCAGGCGCGTTTGAAGAGTATTGTAGGTTGTCTCAAGAAGTGCTTTATCCTGTAATTTGCTTGGTTTTTCCTCGCGACGATAAACTCGAGATTCAGATTGTAAGTGTTCTACTGACGCCACCGTTTGTTGGGGATTACGTACCTTGATGACGGAGAACACAAAAATTAACAAAGCCAGTCGGTAAATAATCAACAAACCAACTAACAAATGACCCACTGTACTACTTAAGAAGGGACATTCCAAAATAGTGTTTTTCTAGCTGTGTTCTCATCGGAGAAAGAGGTAGATCCAGTTCAACCACCTATAGGTTCTTTCTGACAGTGCAGTAATTGCCCATGTAACCAAATAAGAAGTAAATCTGGTAGGTAAATGCTTAGGGAGATGTTTTAGGCATCTTCAAGTCGCCCCACATAACAACCTCCTAACAGGTGCCATAACGTTAAAGGCGCTCTTTCATAACTTCTTTTCGTTACACGGTGCTCCCGATATTCAAACTGCGAATCACAATCTACAAGGGACCGATGATAACAGTGATGTACGGTTTACAACCTAATTTCGGTTAATAAATCACAAGAGCTGTTAGGTGTTTGGGGGTGTTGGAGCCGGTATGTGGGGAAGTTCCCTGCAGTTTCAAATGTGCACGGCTTGCAACAAAGCTACAGTTCACGAATCAACAGGGAACAGCTGCGCAAAGCGGCTTTCGCAATAGTTAATTAATAAATTTGCGGTATCCACCAATGGTTACCTAACTATTTTGTGTACAAACTTAAAATTCCGGAGAATTTGTGAACAAGATTGCGCCCAGCAATGCTTTGTCTAGTATTCGATCCTTGGTTCCTATGAGTCCAACATTCAACAGCTGGAGGATGCATCGTGTTGCACCACTGATTAGTAACCATCGCATACTTTCGAAAGTCGTCCTCAGTATAAGACTGCTTCGTCTGAAATTCGATTGCTCAACGGGTGACGCCAGTTCAGCTACCTGCTCGATTGCTCAACGGGTGACGCCAGTTCAGCTGCCTGCGTACCTGCTTTGAAATTTAAATGGCTATCCACGAATGCCCACTTTCGGTGCATTGATGACCACCGTGAGCATTCTTTTGAAAAATGGACAATGATGGGAATGTTGTTTGCATTTACATTGTACACCCCTCAAGCTGTAATGTCGAGATCTTCGCACAACTCTACTGCTTGACTTTCTCGGTCGTTGCCAGTCTCTTGATCACACCAATAGGGCATTTTCACTGCCTTACATGTAACCATAATTTCATATATTGATGTCGTAAAGAAAAACGATAACAACAGCCATTCCGTCTTTGTTTTCGCTCCAAACACCGTCTGCTAGCTGCACAACTTCAGTCAAAACAACAGCTCGTCAATACCCCCCCCCGAGACCTGTGCCCAATCTTCGAACTCCAGGTTTGCTGGCATGCCAAATGTGACTGAACTCTTGAACCATATACAGAATGCAACATGAGCCTAATGACTTGAGTAAATTACGCACTGAATTCTCTACCTTTACCTAAGAACAAGCTGAGACGATAAAACCATTTGTTCTGAAAACGGTAGAAAGCCTGGTTTAGATTTCGATTACAGAAAGGACAGCGAATTAAAAACCTGTCTACAGATTTCTCAGACAATAGTTTGAAAGGTTCTCTCCTATCTATGTTTTAGCAGTTAGACTGTCCCTCTTGAAGATTCCCTTTTTTGGATGGAGGTGGGCAACTGTACTAAGCAGGTATTACGGTAACAAAGTAACGTACCCAGGCCAGTTGATTAAAACAGGGGTACAGAAGAGAATAAACTTGTACGACAAAAGTCCTAGGCATAAGACGTCGTGAAATCCGAGTAGCAATCACTTACGGAAAAGTGTTTCAATTTCGCCATGATCCAATTCAACAAGTTACTTGAAATTGTTTCATATTCTTCTATCAATCTGGCATTTTCCCTTTGTTCCTTCAGCAGATTAGCAATTCGGTTAGCAGCCATAGTTGCCTGTAGGTTTGGGAAAAATCAGGTAAGTGTTCAGTCACACATCAACCTTTAGGGAGTCACTGTTCGAAAAGCATGAGCGGTAGCTTAACAAGTGTGGAGGGGTTCGGCTAACCTGATTAAACCTGATTATTAGATCGTTCCAAGTCTATGATTCCACACAGGACAGTAGATTATTGGAATAACCTTTTTCAGAAAATACTTTATGTACTTATGGTAAAAATCCTCAACCATCGATGCGAAACTCATGTATTCCAAAAATTAGCTGTGCACATTCCCCATTAAATTCCTAATGGGTTGGGCGCAGTATCTCCTGACTGTATGGTAGTTATGCTTTCGCGCATGCGCATACATAGAATGCTGATCATGTGCAGAATGTACTGCTGAGTCTGTTAGTGCATGATTCTATCTGTGTTTGAGGATTTTTCCCTATTCAACAAAGTTCACATGGCTGAACAGCAAAATCGGAGTGAAACCAATGCACATCATATGAACTGAAGTTTGGCTATTTATGCCGACGAATTAACCGTATGATGCAATGTTACGGATGCTATCAGACAGCTTGGTTGTATTACTGCCGTACGAGACCCTCCATTGGTATTTGAAACAGTCGCACGCTCAAACCATCCCCATTCGGCTACAGGGTAACCGTCAATGAGCAAACAAATATAGACATTCATTTAAATGGCTGTGAGGTTTTCTACGCATAGGAAAGTGACTAGCGGTCGTATAGCATGTCACCCATGTGAATACTCATGGCCCCATCGGCCAGAAAATCGTAGGATATTTATCCTTCGATTACATACCTTTCTACTAGTGAAAATTGAGGCCAGTCAATCAGATATTTAGTCAATTAGACCACCCAAACCCAAACCAACTTCGCAGCCGCCAGCTTCGGAAGCTCGCATTACGGATACGGACGTTTCCAAGCCTTCTGAGCAACCTTCATCCGTTATACGCAGAAAACGACCTGCAGCTGTCCTATACCCCAGCGGGAGGGATATCAAATAAGCACAAATGGCTTCTGCAACATCCACTACTCTGAATGCTATCCCGAAAGAGCTTGAGGAATGGACCAGTCCGAGTAGTACTCTTCGAAGCCACTCCACAAACTTTGCCAGACTCACCAATCATACAACTTCCCAGCAGGACCAGCCTGTTAAAACGACATCTTAGAGATCCAATCTCACTAGAAATATAGTCGATATCGTTATCTCACGAGATGGTTTACCCACCAGCGAGCCCCACTGGATTAATCTATCTTTATCCTAGTAATCTACGCTTCTTATTCAACCCTCAGTCCACTGAGAGAAAAGACAATGTTTTAAAAACCAGCGAGACCCCTTCTAAAGATAGGCACTCGGCGTGTCCCGTATGAAACTAACTAGGAGGCGATATGCGCTAAGACCTTAGGTTACCCCATATTTGTAAGTAGTGTCTCCTAAGACTGCACACAAGATTTTACGCATTAACGCGTGAATGACCAGTGATCCTTGAGCAATAGTCCTATTTTTACATGGTGCAGATGTTGCAATCGCGCAACCGAAACGAGTTCCAGCCGTCAGTGGTTATGCAGGCCAGTTACTCCTAATGTTGCCACTTAGGTGTCATGATGGATGGTGCTTACTCGGAATGGTACCAGCTGTGTTCCGGTGAGCTGCACTACCGATACCTGACAATGATACCTGGGTCTATCCGAGCTCGAGATAGATGGGACAGGCATCAGTATAATGACTGGTGGGTTGGGTCGAAACCAACTTGGGCATCTAGGCTGTTCCCTTGTAGTGCTTAGCTGCCATGCCACCCGAGATAAACACGAGGGCTAAGATACTGCCAGGCTGAACAAGCCTACACAAGAGCAGTCGAGGTGCAGGGATTGAGTTAGAAACACGGACCTTCCGGTGAGTAAATCCGCGCCAATTCGAGCTCATTGGCAACAGAACATTTAGGGTACGACTGCCAAGATCCGTGACCATACCAACAACCAAACAATATCCTGAGGTTTGATCAGTTTTTCTGACATTAATGTAGACATATGAGCAACAGCCTATTGGATGAGGCCTAGATAACTCCGTAATGAAATTGTGATGACTTTGGCAAGTCTTTCGAGAGCCAGTGAGACAAATTTGCAAGGTATTTTCGCGCGACTGCGTTAAGACGAAACGGTTTAGTGGATAAGACAAACGTCGAACTGTGGGTCACGTCGGCAACTGCAATTATTTCAGAGTAGAAAGGTGAAGATAGCATCCGAGTTGTTGCTTAGGTGCACAAATGAAGACTCCCGACCATCTAAGTCCAACAAAACACCCACGACGGCCTCCTACCGGGTTCCCGCTACACTAATATGGTTGAGTACTTACTGCAATGTACAGCGCCGCTATTTAGGTTGATTTTCTTGCTGCGGGTGTGCAGTCTTTCTTACTGAACCTCAAACCAAGGGGTTTCTTCTGTCCACAAGAACTGTCGCGGACCGGTGCCTTAGAAGAACTACTGTTCCACGGTGCTTCCATAGCCTACATATTAGGCTATTAATGAGACTCTGAACCACTGCAGTACCACCACCAAAACCCACGACTGGCGGCAAATCTCGGAAGAACAGCCCGCTCTACAACATACCGAAGTCGTATAAACGCGGAAGGCTCGCATGTGCTAATAAAAACTGCCAAAAAGCCAGTAAGAGACAGAAAGGATACTGTCTTTTTAGATTTATTATATCATCCGTGTACCAAACGCAGCGCTCTGATGCATCGGTTTCGGCCTTAAGGTATAGGAAGCCGCACCCCTATCTCCTAGAGTAGCGATATCCAGGCCTTATTATATTTTCCGATGATGAACGCGTTATTCACCCGTGTTGGGAAGCATTATCTCGACTGAAATCGGATGAAGTTCCTATCGGATAATGGTTCCTACACCTCCCAAGTTAAGCCCACTAGTGATCATATAAATATTGTCTGTACACCCTGACAGCAAATCAGCATTAAAGCTGCTTTCGAGTTGCATGGCAGCTATGAACCGAAAGGGAATTATAGCTGGACGATTAATGTTGTTTCGTTTTGGGTTAATTGGTCAAACAAAAGCATCATCATTGTCATCTTTGCAGGCGACAGGAACGCTCAAGCTTGTCACTCGAGCTTTGCGATAGGGCATATGGGCGCCGAGTAGGAATTTAAGCTTTTACCACAAGCAACGCGAACCGACTGTCCCAATTGTGTACTGAATACAGCCTCTTTTTGGATGAAATGAACTTCTTCACGAGCCTGGCGGTCAAGAAACTAAGCAACTGGAAATCTATCCCGGTTAATACCGACATCACCCATGGACAACACAACTTGATTTGAGCCACAGTATGAGGAGTGCGCATTTGCACATTTGCTATGCCTCAGAAATACATAAGCCAACAAGCTGTTGATAAACCTCCCTTGGAGATGTAAAACAGCGACATCAATGTGTGCAAATCTACAAACTCTCAACCCTGATGGTGGTAATGCGCTTTTGATTGAGACACTAAGGTATGCGCGAAAAACCATGTCAGTTGTGCAACTACAAAACAATCACGGAATTTCGTGTGGCCATTGACTCTGATAGATACTGGAAAACTCATACCAGTGATGACGACAGTGCACCACATCAAGAAAAAACGGCGAAGAGTCTAAAGACAGTGAATATCCAAGAGATTTGCCCTGTCATCTGGTCCAATCTATCGGAAAGTAAATGTGGGTGAAACTCTCCGGTGAAACGGTTGAGTAGTGAATGCGCCTGGGAAAAGATACCGAATGGTGTCAACAGCCCATCGCACGCAAACTCGGGAAACATAGCATAAGATCCAAAGGGGCGGGAGGTCTTCCTACATCCTATGTGCGGCACAATTATGGTAACAACTTATATTTACGTTCATCTCCCGATTGTCTGCTACCCTTGGTTTGCACCATAAATTCAAGTGTGGACAATATCGACGATATGCCAATCTAAAATCACAGTACATATCCACATTTTTTCATGAAAAGGCAAGCTCCTCCCGAATGAGCGAGACCAATGCTTGTCGGAGATGTCATCAAACTTACCTTGCTTGCACCAGCAAACTTGTGATAGTACATGGAAACGTATGCCATGACAGAACGCTCATCCGGTTTGATGCTGTTCACCATATCTAACAGGGCTTGTGAGTACCATCGAACAATGTACCTGCAGGGTCCAACATACGTGGAATATCGAGATGATGTTCCGCAACATCAAAGGCATAGTTCAAGTTGTGAAGTGCGTTGCTCTGGAAGATCACCGATGAAATGTTAAACCTACTGAAGATAGTGTGTCATAGTTGATTAGATCTGGACGGTTGCGATGAATAATTGCGCAAAAAGCAAGTCCATCCTTGAAGCTGAAGGCGCATAAATGGTTAACAAAAGCTTACCTAGTATGGAAATTATCAACCTTCACATTTTTGTAAGGAGCCGTCTGTCTTTGACACCACAACAAAAGTCCCTCCTTTGCAGAAGAATCTATCGACCATGTTAAGGAAATGGGTGAATGATACCTTCGATTTGGATATCTTGGATAGCGAAACGCAAAATGATGGTCCATATCATGCCCAAAGTCATCTTCACATTGCCGTCGACGATTTCTAAAGCCATTTGTGCAATTAGATTATGAACAAACCCTCCGCGCCGATAGAAACAAGTTTCACGCCTTTGCTCACAATAAAATCAAGTGCCTTGTTGACGTTCGCGATTTTGTGGAAACGCATTTTTCCTCTGTCCGGTTTTGGAAGAGACTCTCCAGAAATGACTTCCAGTAAACGCATCAACTTAAGCCCATCCCGAAAGTCATTTTCGATAGAATCAATCGACATATTAGCCTTCCGCAAATGAGCATTGCACCAGGCAGTAAAAGTCTAACATTGAAATGAGTGTTATCTAAACATACTTTTTTCTGCTGCTGTTCCCATGCAGGATCAATAACAGCGTCTACTGGACCGACTTCATCGTCCTGGTCTAGATAACCCTCGTAGTCCGCAATCGGCATTGTAAACAAAAGGCGTGGTGTGCACCGCGTCGAATTAACCGGAATGACCTAGCCGTTGAGAAATCGCCTTCTTCAGTTCAATCTACTTTGGAATTGGCTCAGTCAAATAAAATGCCGCGTCAGCTATCATTGAACCTAAAACCTGAAACAGTTGGCATCACATCCACTCAGCTTCATGCTGTTGCTCAGATAACGCAAGATACATGTACGCGCCCGGCTAAGCGGAGGATGGACAGAACACTGTAGTGAAACGTCAAGGACCCGACTGTAAAGAGGGTGTTGCGCATGTCGAGAAGATCAATATTACCAATGGGGTGTTGTTAACTAAGCCATGTCATACGTCAGATAACCTAGCATGATACTGGTTTTCTCTTGTGTGTTGATAAACTTTAGTCAGGTAGGATAACCTCACAAGTTTGGTAGGATAAGCCAGTGCCTTTTTGTCCAGTTCTTTACAAACGAAATGTTAGTCGGCTGTGCGAACTGGGAAACTAAGGCATTCTTGATTAGTGCCCGCAAAACATTTTGATCGTAAGCATCAGTAACTACAAAGCATGCGTCGGGCTTCAGTCCGGCCTGTGTCGGGCTTTTGTGTACCTTCCCGACTGGCTGACACCATACGCAAAGCTCACGAACAACTTTCAAATTCCTGTGAATCAGTTGACTGCATGAAGCAGTATTAGCGTAGAGACTAGTTGAAAATATTGTCAGGATGTCAGGACAGCAGCAAAAAATTCAAGTAAGTCATCGTGAAATGAATGCGAGAAAACTTCAACATGAACCAGGAACTAGCCATTTTACACTACGTTGGTAAGTATAATCCATCATCACAATTTCCTCACAATTTCACAACGAAAAACTACCCTTCCGATTGAGTAGAAGAGCTTAATTTGTAATCAGGTTTCCATAGGCTTGATTGAACGTGCCTTCTCTCGGTTATATCAACTACGTGCCGACACAATCGTCCCTCAAACGCTCCACCACACCATATCTGGCATGAAGGGTTCATTGATTGAGACTAACAAGGAGTCTGGTGAAAATTCGTTTAGCTTTTTTTACTACTGCAGCATCGTTCCTGACGACAAAGTGCACATCCGGGTATCCCGCAATGGAGGTGGACTCCGAATGATTTCTTGTACGGAGTTAAACGTTCTTCAATTCCGAGGCCACCGACATTCGTTGGAGACTTGATGGTGTCAAGCTACCACATCTAGCTGGGTCACTAAATCATTAGGGATCTTTCCGGTGGTGATCTAAATGCTTTCTAAATATTGTCCGGTAAATGAAATGCTCGCCGGATTGCGAATGCCATTATCTAACGATGTGCCTGTTATTTTACCATTTTGCTGCATTTCTTTCTTTTTATAATTATTATTGCCACATTTCAAAGGTTATCGATAACACGGTGACCCCAATTGAGAAGTCGAGTTTTGTGCGCGGTTATGGTTTCCCCGTGTACTGGACCTGGTACTCAGGCTGTTGCCAACAAAACACACAGGCACAGAGTACATCACATGATATAGCACCAAGCAGATGTACAAACGCCATGGAGTGACAACTTTAGATTTTTAGGCGGTACTCGCCCATCGATGAGGGCGGAATTGAGCGACAGAGAGACCACATACCAGGCCATTTGTCCTTTCGGCATACTTAGCGGAGATAGCTTCAATAATCGGTCCCAAACTGAACGTGGTGATCGATAACTTTTAGGAAGCTCGGAGTCCCAGTTTGCAGTAAAACTGGAGAGACTCACTGGTGTTACTGGAGTGGAATCAGGTCTAAAGTTTCCCCGGGAGAAGGAGTTCATGCGAACGCAAAAGAGGCAAGGCGAACCGCACGGAAAACGACCAGCTTGGTGAGGTGTACAAAGTAAAGCACAGCAAGATGTTTAGATCCAATAGGATGTCGCCAGATTGCAATGAACGCCTCATGAAGGTGTCTGGGACCAGAAGAAGACTTTGATTGTGTTCGCAGATAAGGGAACGAGTGGGGGGTGGAGCGGAGTGAAAGCAGGGAGTGAACTTTTTAATATGCTACTCATAAGGATGCTGACAATTCGTCGACAGCCCACGACCGGTTTCGCCCTTTACGGAGCTCATCAGGCACGCGCAGCCCCCGGGTTTCCGTCAACATTATGTCCTACTTGATACCAAGTTGCACGAATTATGCGAATATGCACTCATTTGCAAACTCATTTGGTTTGAACTGTTGCGGCTATGCTATCAAACTGGGTATGACAGCGCCGTGCCATCACTGCACTGAGACATTTCAGTTTCCGAGCAGCTCCCTGATGAACGTCGTAATTGGGTTAGTTGTGGGATGCGTAGTATTTTGAAAATCCGGATGTCGTGGGTTTGCCAGGGGATTCCGCAGGGACAGCAAGATCAATGAAACATCGCAGGCTTGATTCGTGTTTTGTCCGGTCGGGGGGTCCCTCCGGGTGTAATGCACAGATAGGGTGGAAGTGATCGCGGACAACAAGAATGTCCGAAGCGCGGATCAGAGCAGGTCTGTTACAGTTCGGTCCCGCAGCAAGCAAACAATATGATATGCGGGTTGTGGCAATAATCTATCCCCAGCTGTGTTGCTTGATCCAGACTCCTAGCACGGCGGATAGTAAGAAGACGAAAAACCTCGGACACAAACATTAATGATCCAAAAACACGCGATCAACAGGCGATGCCCCGAGCTTCCGAACCCATGCCAGTAAAAAGATGATATCGTGCAAGTCGTCGGATTTAAATTTCTTGGAATATCAATAAGCCATTGATTTATTCATAGTTTGACCTAGAAGATGCCGGAAGTTCGGTAGCACACATAAAAATACAGCGTTTTTGGGGGATATTGATATCCTCAACACCTTTCCTTGTGAAAAGTCAGCAACATACTCGACGGGGGTCAACCTGGATACGTTCCGCCTGGCGGTGTCGGTCTGTCCACCACCTGGGCAGAAGTGTTGGATCAAATACTGAGCTGCTGGTCACACTCTCCTCTTTCGAAGCTGTCTCAGTTTTCAGCTCAACAGTATCGAGCAATATGTCCAACGGTACGGTACCGGAACATACTTAAGGTTCCGGCATGCTGTTAAAGTGGAGTTGGTTTTGATGTCTCGTCCAGCTGTCTTGACCAACCGACACGCCGAACATTACACTACCGCGTTTGCGCAGGATACGGCGTGCAATCCATGAATCATATCCTGGGCGATAGTCACGGACAGGCACGGGCGTTCCCACTTTGAATGGAGTTCCAACTGCCAACTGTATGGACCTTGACTCAGTAGGTTGTGTTGGCAACATGGAAGAATGCGCAGTTCTAAGTTTACGGCCCATGAGTGCCTCTGCAGGTGACTGGTGGTTTGCCAAAGCGTCATTCGGGGTCGTTCGGTACACAAACAGGAATCTCTGAAGGGCTTCGACGGATGTCTCCTCCCCTCGAGCTTTAAGCAAAGCCCTCTTGAATGTGTCGACGAACCTTTCTGCTTGACCGTTCGATTGTGGGTGGTACGGTGGTGAACGAACGTGTGTTATCGCATGTCGAGTGCAGAAGTCGCGGAACTCAGCAGAGGTGAACTGCGAACCATTGTCTGAGACTATGGACTCCGGTAATCCATGCTGACTGAAAATGTTGGATAACACTCTCAGCGTACTAGATGTTGTTGGAGATGACACCGGAACGATTTCTGGCCACTTGGAAAAAGCGTCAATCAAAACCAAATAAAAAGTGCCATTTATCGGTCCTGCGTAATCAATGTGGATCCGAGACCAGGGCTTTTCAGGTCGAGGCCAGGGAACCGGTGGTTGGTGTGGCGGATTCTTTGAAGCTTGTTGACATCGGGAGCAGCGTTTTACAAAATCAGTGATGTGCTGGTCCATGTGCGGCCAGTATGCGTAACTGCGAGCTATTGACTTCATACGGTTGATTCCTGGATGTCCAGAATGGAACTGACGAAGAACTCGATGGCGTAAAGGTTGCGGAATCACCACGCGATCTCCAAACATTAAACAATCTTTTACGATCGCTAATGCATCTCGGCGATGAAAGAGCTGTCGAAGGGAATCATCTTTGAGATTCGAAGGCCACCGAGAATTCATGAATCGGATCACCTTTTGAAGCGTTCCATCAGCTGTGGTAGCTCTTTGAACCTCTGTTACTGTCACGGGCAGGGCACGAACGGACTGGACCAACTGTGGGTCGGCTGGGTCCTCAAATGCAACATGCGCAATAACCGTGTCTTCTTCGGGTGTTGGCTGGTTGTTGATCAGCCGAGATAATGCATCGGCCTGACCGAAGTCGGTGGTGCGTCGATATTGAATATCGAAGTCATAACCCAGCATAATCAGGGCCCATCTTTGCAGGCGGTTGGCAGAGTGTACGGGAACACCTTTCCTTGAGCCGAAAATGGAGAGCAATGGTTTATGATCGGTAAGTAGGGTGAAACGGCGGCCATACAACATTTTGTGGAAACGCCGAACCGCGAACACTAAGGCCAACGCTTCTTTCTCTATCTGTGCGTATCGCTGTTCTGCTGGGGTTAGTGATTTCGACGCATGCATAATGGCCCTCTCCGATCCGTCTGGAAAGACGTGTAGAATGACGGCACCGACACCAAAATTAGAGGCATCAGCTGCCACAACGATCGGCAGCTTTGGGTCGTAGTGGGTAAGTAGCAGATCAGAACTGAGCATCGTCTTTAGTTTGCAGAATGCTTCCTCGCATTCGTCTGACCAACACCAGGGGACATCCTTTCCAAGCAACCGATTTAGCGGGGGCCGGATGTCGTGCAACGAAGGCAGGAATGCCGAATAGTAGCTGATTAACCCCAAAAGGGAACGTAATGATGGTACATCCTTAGGAGGTGGCATCTGCTGTATAGCTCGAACGTTTTCCGGGTCAGGATAGCGACCAGAGGCGTCAAAAATGAACCCAAGATATTTCACAGTTGTCAAGAAGAATTGACACTTCTCGGGACGGAGGCGGAGGCCATTGTCCTGAATGCGCAGTAAGACGGCATTGATTCGCTCACGAAGCTCTTCGGGGGAAACAGCAACGATCAGCACGTCGTCCAGGTATGCGACCACACCTGGAATGCCAGAAAGGATGGTGTCCATCAATTGCTGGAAAATTGCTGGGGCGGTTTTGACGCCAAACGGAAGACGGTTGTACTGATACAGCCCGCGGTGTGTGTTGATTGTCAGTAGTGGGCGTGATTCTGGTGCGACTTCAACTTGAAGGTACGCTTCAGCCAGGTCGATTTTGGCGAAGAACTTCCCACCGTTCAGAACAGTGAATAGATCGTCGGGTACTGGTAGTGGATAATGGTGCTGCTGGATAGCTGCATTTAGGCCGGTTGAGAAATCGGCGCATATGCGGATGCCACCGTTAGGTTTCTTTACTACAACGATCGGCGCTGCCCAGGCAGAGTAGGATACAGGGGACAGAACGCCTTGTTCTTCCAACCGTTGAAGTTCGGCATCTACCAGTGGGAGGGAAGCGTACGGAACTGGTCTCTTTGGACGGAAGACTGGCGTAGCTCCCGGCACGAGGTGGAGGACTGCTTGTGTCGCAGTGCACTGACCGAGACCGGACTGGAAAACAATTGGAAATCGCTCCATAATGTCGGATGCATGATCTGGATGCGCTGTAGGAGACTGAACTGCATTGCAAACGGCGCTGATTGGAATGTCGGCTAACCCAAGGCGATCGAACCAATCAAGACCCAATAGGTTCAACTCAGTTGCCGTTATATAACACGACCCCACAAATGTAGTTCCTCGAAAAGATACACAGCACTGGAGCTCACCGGAAAGTTTTAACTCTCCACCGCAGGCACTGGTTGCAGTTCGAGCTGCTTGTCTGATCGGAGGTTGCCCGAGCGTGCGCCAAAGCCTCTCCGAAATGATGGTAATGTCCGACGCAGTGTCCAACTGCAGACGGATTGGATGACCATTTACGGTGACTGTCAGATACTTCCGGTTACCTGGCGTGTTGATCTGGAAAGTAGCCAGCAAACTGAGAGAGGAGCCAACAGGGTTCGATTTCGGTTTGGGACGGATGCGTGATGATTGCTTTGAAACAGCAGAGGCCGTATGCATCAGTGACTGACAATATCCATCTTTGTGTCCCACGGACTTACATTGGCGGCACCGATGCTTCTTGTAAGGACAGAACCTGACGAAGTGCCAGGCTCCACAGTGCCAACATTGTGAAGGTGGTGTCTTCTTTGAGCCTTTGTTTTGCTTCGGACCAGAACACTGCGAGGTCGATTTGGTTGGGCCAGATTTGACAGAGCCAGGCTGTTGCGTTGATGGATGTATTGCATGAACTTCGGAACCGCCATAACCCCCAAGTTGGACCATCGCGGTGTAATGCTTCAGGTTAAACAATCGTACTCCGAGGTCATCGCGGTGTAATGCTTCAGGTTAAACAATCGTTGGCACTCCGAGGTGAAGGCCTGCAGCGTCATGGATGGGTCCTGCTCGATGCGGCTGAGGAGTCGGGTTCGGATTTCTGCATCCTGCGGGGAGTGTAGACCGCACATGAAAATCAGCGACTTGTACTGAATTCCGTTAACGATCCGAGTTTGAACCGTTTGCATTCCCGGTTCACGATGCCAGAATATGTGAGGAAGTCGTCTGCATCACTCTTCACTTCATGCATCGATAACGGATGTTGAAAAGNGCCGGTGAAGCCAACGATGTAGTTGATAGTCGCTCCGTGAGTATTTGATGAGTTGCAGTGGTTGTTCAAACATTACTTTGAGTTGTTCTGCCTCCATCTTGCGTCGCTAAATATGTTTCTGTTCGGTCACGCAGCGAGCAAACAATATGATATGTGGATTGTGGCAATAATCTATCCCCAGCTGTGTTGCTTGATCCAGACTCCTAGCACGGCGGATAGTAAGAAGACGAAAAACCTCGGACACAAACATTAATGATCCAAAAACACGCGATCAACAGGCGATGCCCCGAGCTTCCGAACCCATGCCAGTAAAAAGATGATATCGTGCAAGTCGTCGGATTTAAATTTCTTGGAATATCAATAAACCATTGATTTATTCATAGTTTGACCTAGAAGATGCCGGAAGTTCGGTAGCACACATAAAAATACAGCGTTTTTGGGGGATATTGATATCCCCAACAAGGTCAAGTTTTGGAAATAAGATAGGATCGATAAATCCAGAATGGCTAAGGGCGACATCAGACAGGATAAATTCATTTGCTATGAAAAAGCAAACGTGTGCCACGATGTGGTGGCAACAAGTAGTTAAAAGAGACGAAATAAAGATGTGTTTGCATTAATTAGTGTATTCATCAAAGTCGAGCTGTTTGCCAATATATGCTATTGTGCTACCTGACAGAGAGAGTTTGATATAAGTATGGAGACAGGCGGCGTAGTGAAGGAAATGAAACAGGGAAAGAATAGTCGGGGTTGAGATTCTGAGATGGTGGACCAAATTTCCTGAGGGCTATTATTGAGCTGGACATTACTAGGAAAATCTAAGTGGGAAAATGAATCTAAGGGGGGGGTTGTAATCAGCCCCGAAGCACTACTATCAGCATTATTCTATGAGCGGTGCGCAACGAAAAGGACTTTCGACACCAGGAGCGCACGCTGGCAGTTGAGAGTTTGGAGTCTCACTGTATATATATATATATAATGTGTTCACACCTTGGATCAGCGAAAGGGTGTTTTTGTTTGGTTGACGAGATGGGTTTCGTTGCGGTGTAGCCTCTCTCCAGTCAAAGGCACCCACAGTAATGTACGTCGATGTAGGCCATGGGAACCGCGGAATAGCTCTAGGCCGTCCCAGGTGTATTGTTTATTGACAGAGAAAAGGCCAGTTTTTTCATCACTAGTTTACGACGCTTGCAAATAAATGACGCACCCAAGGTAGCAACAAACAGATGACAGCAGTCTTTTTAATTTCCTGAATTTAAGGGTGAGTTTCAGAGCCAACGGCGATTGGTGGTGCGCCCGTTCTACGAGAGAGGCGGAGGGTATACGAACGCACCATGACGCAACATAACAGAGAGATCACCCTTGCGTTTACCACAGGAGGTTTTCATACCTCGTGCATACAATCAGATTTGCAATGTAAAAAACCATCTGAGCAGTCATAAATGTGGTTTGTGCATGAACAACTTACTCCGGCCACCATTTTTTCGGTCTGGGAGAAACCAAATCCTGTGAAAACAGCTCAGTCAATTCGAACAAGCAATTAGCAAACGGACACTCGGAAAGACAAGTCGCGGAGGATATAAATGAAATGACGGCTGTCAGTGAGACAATGGAAATGGAATGGCATCCAGGATGAGGGCATCACGGCTAGTAGGCGACTGGGCGTTAGTTTTAGGTAAAATATCGTGCAAAAGCGTATTGCGATGAGGTGTGCGAATGTTCAGCGAGCTATGGAGCAAATCATCAGGTAGATTTCGTTTACACACAGGCGTTTAATACGCCCTATGAGTGAATCTGTTTAAACCGCCGATCGGTGGCATATATATTTCGACGAATCACGGATACGGCGCTGAAGGATTTCCCCGGAGTTGCCGCCTATCTGAGCGGGCAAGCATTCCTATGTTCCAACGCCGATGAATTGTAGCAACATTCTGATTGTGTCCTCAGTTATATTCAAGAGCATGGCTATAGAGTCTGCCGGAAAGTATGTCACTTTTTCATGAGGATGATAAAATAACTCGGTTTCGCCACTGAAGATCATAGCCGTCGACCTGACCCGGGGAACATCGATACCATGGAACTCATCCAGCAACCTACAGATAGGGCATCTCTCAAGTGGTCTGGCCGTCTGCCACTATAGTTTGTTTCTACCTTCGGGGTTCACCGAATCATCCACTCACGGACAATAAGTAGACATGATCAGAAGAACGTCA
The DNA here is from genome assembly GCF_000715545.1 of Opisthorchis viverrini. Classification (NCBI taxonomy): domain Eukaryota; kingdom Metazoa; phylum Platyhelminthes; class Trematoda; order Opisthorchiida; family Opisthorchiidae; genus Opisthorchis; species Opisthorchis viverrini. The sequence goes on from NW_008751818.1 coordinate 819,263, forward strand.
ACCTTCGACTCTGAGCTCCGACGTTGGTGCAACACACTTTGATCCGTCATCAGAAATCATTGCGATATAGGATGCTTTGGACCACGGCGCTCCATTCCACCAGTTTTAATCCCCTGCTCTTATGGTTAGAGCTGTGTAAATAATTTTGCTCACGTACGATAAAAAGTACACGACCGTAAAGCGGTGAAGCCTACCCGGTACAACCTTTCCTCGATAAAAGCTGAGTAACATGACTAGCAAAGGGCGTTTTTACTGCATGTGCACATCGAGATTGTGCGCTGGAATGCAATAGTCACACGACAACTGGCTGTGAAAGCTGAAGGGCCAAGTAAAGTTATTCAGCAACGATGCTACCCATGCACAAACATATATCTAGCGTTGAGGTCGTTTGGACGTTGACACTACCGACAGCGGTCTTGTTCAACTGAGAAAGATGTTCGCTGAGTGATTTGCTAGGCCACTGTTCACATGCTGTCACCGAAAAAAGACAGCCTGTCGGTTGTCACTTACGTTTTAAACTGACAGTTGATATTAATGAGTCCCTAGGTAAACAACGTGATTTTTGGTCTATCTACACCTCTGGCATTCAAATCCTAACGGCGGTACGCTGCTAAAGATGAATGAGTAACGGACGTTCTTGTAGACTTCAAGCCATCGTAAATCGTTTTCATTCAGCTCACATTGCACAAGGGATTGGTTAAACTTGCCGATTGGGAAATCAAAGGTGTAATAAGAAATAGATAATGAAGTTGCACTATTTGGATGTGACATAAGTGGCCTGTCGAAATTCTACCGTCGACAATGCTACTCTAGAAATCTGCCATAATCTATCAACCCATCAGTCTGAAACTCACTTTCGAGACCTACAGAAGCTCTGTGTAATTGGGATGGATTGAGTTCATTTTGCCTTATAGAATCACAAAACGGAAAACATCAAGATGCGCAATGTTCATAGGTTTGCGGGAGTGAAGACAAATCTTTGCTCTCTCACTTCCCATTGATGACATACAGGAAAATGATTGGGGTAGACATGTTTAGAAATGGTACGAAATTTCCCAGAATATTTTTCGTTCGGACGAAAATCAAGTACTTAGACACCCTGAACCCCAAATTCTCTTTTACATGTCTACGTGTGAACAATCTCACAGGAGATCGTCATTCAGTAGGAAAAAATTGCGATTCTAGAAAATCACTAGCACTGAGAGCATCGTCAAATGTAATGCCTGCGTAATATGATACCGCATTTCACTTCATTACCCGTGATTAGTTATTGTCCATCCTAATATTGATCTAACCACTCACTGTCCTTGTGGCAAGGGAACTGGAGTGCAGTACAAAAGTGGTGATTTTCGAAAATGAGGAAATGGAGAAACCCATCGGATGCCATCGGATGCTTGCTTCTCCCAGCAAAACGAATAGCTCGGCTGAAAATGCTACAGAGGTGATTTGGGTGTATAGAGTAACAAACCGTGAAGTTGTTGGTCAAAATTGCACGCCAATTCGAATTCGCCGCCCGCAGTAAAGAGCTTCTGCAGCCAAAAGCCCATCTCGCATAAGATTAGCCAAAATTTTGAGCTTCTTGCCGGTCTGGCATCGAGGCGAGTTCTAATTGGTCGAAATCCGGACCCAGCAACCAGTCATGGCCCGGTATTTGCAGCATGCCGGTAGCCAATAGAAGGCGTTAGGAACGCCAGTCGTTGTCGCGGCATGCGCTTTATATACGACTCGCTGCACAAACGTTTTTGACCTGGTTTTGGGCTTTGATATACGTTGTGCATCTCTGGTGGTTGCTTTTGACGGGAACACAAGCTTGGGATGTTCAGATCGGAACTATGCTGAAAAAATACCGTTATTAGAGACAGAAAATTGGCGACCAGGCCTGGTTTAATAAAGTATAATTTCCTCTAACGGCGAATGGTTACGATTCAAAGACTCAGTATCTCCGCTGTGTACCGATTCTCAAGCATAGGCACATGGCACTACAGGCGGAAAATCTAAGCGCCTTCAACTATCACTGCTACTAGACACCGTCTCTTTTGATATGGGTTATCTCAACAAATGTGACCAGCTGTCGCTCATTGGCTACTTTGACGTGAAGACAATCTACTCCGCGGCACTATGAATTTTGACTTGCTCACGGTTAGAATTTCTCAGGAGGAAGTACGATTTGGAAGCTGAATGAAAAGCATACCCATTCTGCTACTCTATTTGCATGCGTGGTCTCAAGCAGTTAATTATCTCGTTTAAACAGTCTAAAAGAACACATGCATTCGGCAGTCATCATCACCTAAAGATTTTACCTCGTCATTGTCGTTAGGGTTC
>NW_008751818.1:821603-824601 GCF_000715545.1 Opisthorchis viverrini
GGCTGGTTCATCAGTGCCAGGAATACCAAGAACAAGCAGTTCCATAAAGGGCAACAAGCCCCGTAATGCGGGTAGACGTATTACGAGGCCGTCCGGAGGTAAAGTCGTATTGTCCTCCGCGATATGAGTGTGAAGGCAGTAAAGCGTTCCATTTAGTCGACCAGCACCCCCATGTTCATGGAAGAAGCGACGCTGCCTTCTTCCGATAAAATGGCCGCACACTGCGATCGCCCGCCTATTGACCATGACCACCCGCACATTATTTAGTACAGTCAAACTACTTTTAAAGGCAGAACCACGTGATACTAAGTAGGCACTTGTTGTGCGTAGCCGCATCGGGAGGGAGACAGTGATGCCTTACTTGCATCACCAGGCCAGGTCGGCTTCTTGCAGCCAACTGGTCAGACCAATGACTCCCTGGCTCCAGGAAGTCCTCAGAAAACTCAAACATCCGGTGCTTCGCGGTTCAGACTTTGGACTCAGAACCTAGAGTGAGGGTCTCCGTACAAGACCCTAAATCCCACGGCCTTGCTGGTCAGGCTTTTGAGTCGAAGGCTCAGGATGTAGTACTTTAGCCAAAACCGTTTCTATTGGGCGGCCGGAGAGTACCATTCGTCCTTCCAGCTCTTCGCTCGCTGGTTCTCCCGCACCCCCTCCACACCCATCGAATGATGCAGTGCGATCAGCATACCTGCGGGTTCCTTTGTTCCGCGTGGGAAAAATATACCAGAAGAACCCCTTCAATGGTGGCAGGTATCTCCCGCTGAAACCTTGCTTTCCATAGCAATGTTTGTCGTGTCCCAGACAAACGCAAACAAGGCCCCACCTTGATCGTGAACCTCAAGCCTCTTACGACGAGTTCATATGTTCCACATTTCGCACTTCGGGTATCTGGTGATCCTTAAGCAATGGCTCGTGTTGTCTATGATGCGGAAGCTGCACTCATGTAAAAGGCTGAAAACGCATCACTGGGCTGGATCTTGGAAAGCAATCGCCTCTGCGGAGTGTGGTTGACTGCCTCAGTCAATTCAGTGCAGTTCGATATGATGAAAGGTGTTTATTTGTCGTATCAGCCTACACCCTGACAGACTAGTTTGGAGAAGGGCGGGCTTTTGCCGTGATCCCTCGGGACTGCTTCAGTTATCAAGGACGGATGTAGTAATCCTGATGTGTGAAATGAATATCCTGATTGGGCGACTGTGCCCGGAAGAAGCATAGATGGTAGATTCAATGGTGGTGCTAATCTTACGCGTAATGGGGCTGCGATCGTTTCAGTTTATGCGCTGGTCATCATCTGTTCCTATTCAGTAGAAAGTTCTAGCAAAAACGTCCACATGGAGTCACTGGGAGGTCACCAACCGCAAGACAGTCATACACCCAATCATGCCATGTGACTGAGTTGCCGATGAGGAGCCTCGGTCAAAAACTGCCGTTCCTTCTGCGGTACGCAATTTGACCTTAATCAGGCCATTGTGCGGGCCCGGTTAGCACATCGCTTTCTGTCAGCATTACGCCTGCCAAAGCAGAAAATTTCCATTAATTATCTTTGACAAGTTTCAGTAGCTCAAAATTATCTATCTATATGGCTAGAAAGTTAATGAAAGAGAACCGTCTTGTGGATAACGAAGATTATTTTGAGGGTTGAGTGTAAGAAGCTGTTTTTAGCCTTCAGAACTGTTTCCTCAAGCCATCCGACTCTACTAAATGAACACTACACACCGTCGAGATCAGCAAATCTTATTGCAGCTGGAAAAGCCATACTAGGAACTGTTTACAACGGCACGCACAGACCCCTTAAACACCAGATAATCGGAAGCTCGAAGAATAATAGAGAATGCTGGAGTATTGCGGAGGTTTACGAGCTGGAGACGACTTCCTCCGCAGAAAACAGCTGCGCCCTATTCCACTTGATTAGATCGATTGGCCAGAAGAAGACAAGTGCCAGTGAAACGATATGCGAAAAAGAAGCAACAACAGTTCATTTACAAAACCGCTGTCTTGATGAGCTGGTAACATAATGTTATGATTAGAATATCGATCTCGACTGAGCGCGAGAACAAGTCAATAGCATAGAATGGATAGCACTTTACTTGTCTAAGAATAAGCGTACATAAGCTGAAAATGAAGGCGAAAGCATGGTTAATACGAAATGACAATGTGAACGCAAAGGGTAGTCATGACATTCACCCGGGCCGTTGGATTGTGCGAAGAGAGAGATAACTCAGACACAGGTACTAGATGAATGATTGTAAAAATCTACTAATGAGCAATGATAAGTGTGGTCAGGCTTCTCGGTTTCTTAAACTGTAGGGCCGCATGCGCTGCCAGAGCCTGGCTAAATCAGATATGCTAGGGTCATATGTATTTGGAGACGCAGGTGCATCGCCCGGGAAAGTATGTGAGACTGATTTATTATCGGTATTATCTTCAACGTTATTGAGGGGAGACGCGTGCATGCCTTCACTAGATGAGGTATGCCTGAACTTGTTAACATGTGTGCGGTCACCACAAAGAGCGAGATGGCGGACGGATACAGTACCTCCGCTTCCGTGGGGAAAAAGGAACATGGGCGTAATGCAGATTGCAATTTATAATTTCGACATCCCCAACGACTGGTTCGTACATTAAGGCACGGTCAAATCTCAGTAAAACACTTCCTGGAATAGTTAGCCAAGTTGGTATCGACAAATCACAGGATGACCGACGTTCAAACCGAAACCTTCGTTTATGTGGAGTGACATTTGTGGAGACGCATAGAAGAGACCGTATAGACTGGAGGGCATCTGATAGAGCCGCCGCCCAGCAACAGATTTAAAGGCCTTCGTCTTGAGTCTGAACTGGATTTATCGGTTGTTCGAGTCAGGTGAAACAGGGCAAAGCTGTTGCCTTGTTAGGCAGGAATCCACGCGGATCCCACTATACCGCATGTCTTTAGGCGCTGCTACGGCCGAGAAGCCTGGCCCGCTCAAGGTTGGCCCAGAATTCGGGACGCTTGCCG
>NW_008751818.1:826862-837842 GCF_000715545.1 Opisthorchis viverrini
ATCCACGCGGATCCCACTATACCGCATGTCTTTAGGCGCTGCTACGGCCGAGAAGCCTGACCCGCTCAAGGTTGGCCCAGAATTCGGGACGCTTGCCGGTCCGCCACCAAGGCGAGATCTGATTGGTCAACAATCTGGACCCAACAGCCAATCATGACCCAGTATTGGCCAAATGCCGGTTGCCAATGGCGCATCCAGAACGCGTCAGAAATTCCAGAAAGTTATAACCGCTTACGCTATATATAAGAAGCGCGGTACAACTGTTCTTGATTTCGTTTTGGGCGTTAATAGACCTTGTGCACCTTTGGTGGTTATTTTGACGTGAACGCTAGCTTGTGAGGCTCAGACCGAGAACTAAGCTGAGGAAAATACCGTTACTACATGAAGAAAGAGAGATTCCACCTCCTGGGTCTTCGAACTTCACCAGTGTTTTCCGTCATTCTTCAAGCTCCTGATTATCCGGTATTTGGCCTGCCTGAAGAGAGATTCCACCTCCTGGGTCTTCGAACTTCACCAGTGTTTTCCGTCATTCTTCAAACTCCTGATTATCCGGTGAAGGGCCTGTCTTCAAGCTCCTGATTATCCGGTATTTGAAGGGCCTGCCTGCGCAATCATAGTCGTTAGTTTCTGGTATAGCCTTTCTAACAGCAATAAGGTCTGCTGATCTCGACGAAACGCATGGCTGGAACAAACAGTTATGAGAGCTGAGAACATAGCTTCTTTCACCCGTTCCCACTCAACCTCCAAGCAATCTTCGTCATTCCCATGACCAGGTGTTTCCAGTAGCTTTCTAGCCTGGTCAGCCCGATGCGCTCGAGGTACTGAAACTTATCAAAGCCGATGAATGGAACTGCTCCGCTTTGGCACGCGCAATGCTGATGGCAAGAAGAGTGATAACAGGGCTCGCACAGTGGCTTGATCAGAGTCAAGTTGCGTACCCCAGAAGGCAATACAACCCCCAACTGAGGTTCTCCATCGGTAACTGATAACCGCATGGTCCAATTATGTCTACGACTGTCTTGTGGTAGGGGCCTCCATGTAACTGGGTGTGAAATTTTGTGTTGAAAGTTTGTACTGGCTAGAAACAGACGATGGTCTGAACACAGCTGAAGAAGCCGCTGCCCATTATCCCTACGCTCAGCGTCGACTCCAAATCTGCCACCCAGCTGCTTCTTCCGGACTTAGTTGTCCAACATGGGTATGCATGTCACTCGCCAAGATTACTGTATCCGTCCCTCTTGCCAACTGAAGCAGTCGTGACAGATCTTGATAAAACTCGTCCTCAGTCTCAGAACTGCAGTGTGTTGGGCTGTATGCTGAAGCGACGAATAAACACCGTTTACCGTATCGAGCCGGGTTATTCTTAATTGAGCCAGACAACCGCACAGCGCACAGGTAAGTGTTCACCGGGATTCAGTCCAGTAAGGCGTTTTCAGCCTTGGTACTGAGTACAACACTCACACCGTAGATACCACGAGCCATTGCGTTAGGATCACCAGGTACATACATACCTGAGATCGTCCTAAGCAGCTTGAGGAGTATGACCGAAGTGAGGTCTTTTATGCGTGTTTTGGAGACACAACATATATCTATAGAGAAGAAAAGCAAGGTTTCAACCAGAAATAGCTATTGTACAATTCGACATAACGTCAGGACATTAAAGACCGCAATGTGAATCAGATCTTTTGAGGCTAGTAAGTAATTACTTTGGTTTATTCTGGGCAAAGGTCTAGATACGGAGTAGTGGCTAGGGGACTAATAGATGGGTTGGTTGCACTACATGGTACGTCGGGTGAGGAGGCAGTGTAGGAGAAGGCCGGTGAGCGAAGAGGTGCAAGGACAAATAATATTTCCAGGTTGCTCAGGCCGAAGAATGGGGTTTAGTTGAATTACCCCACCTTGAGCCTTTGACTCAAAAGTCTGACCCATGAGGCAGTGGGAGGGTGCGGGGTTTTATTCAGGGACCCTGCCTGGAGCCAATGACTAAAGAGTCTGACCCACTTGGCTTCAGGGTCAGGCTGGCCTGGTCAGAGGGCGCGGGGGGTAAGGTATCACTATCTCATTCCTAGGACAGCTGCACATAGCAGGTACCTTTTGAGCGGTACTAGACCCTTTCTTTTAATGAGTATTTCAACCGTATTGAATAATGCGCCGGCGATCGCCGTTGGGTGATCAGAGTGTACAGATTTTAAGGCCAACTTTTTCCAACCTGTCATTCCTCGGGGGAAGGCAGCACAGCTGCTTCCATGAATATGGACATGCTGGTCACCTGGGGGGAACGCCTTACTGTCTTCACACTCCAATCGCAGAGGACAGTGCGACTTTACATCCAGAACGCCTCGCAACGCGATTACTCGCGGTACGGGGGCTCGCTGTTCTTCATCGGGCTGCTCCCCGTTGGCTTTGCTAGTATGCTTGGAACTTCAGGAACTGAGTTCCAGTCAATATAGCCAGAGAGATGGCCCAAGTGATTAGAGCGCGAACTTACTGACCGGAAAGTCCGTGTTTCGAATCCGACTTCTGCTTCTCGACTTCCCTGTATGGGTTCTGGCAACCTGGCAGTATCCCAACCCTCGTACAACCTTCGGGTGGTAGACAGTTAGGCACTGGAAGGGTGCTACAGCAGAACGATTTTTTTCAGTATAGCCCGCGGGATCATTGCATCAAAGAAGTCCGACCACCACAACAAGGTGACAGCTTTAGGTCGGGACCAAACTTGGAAGCGTATCAGGGTTTACGAACAGTTCTCCTGTTTTTCACCGTACCAGTCAGAATGCGACGAGGCTTCTCCGTTTCTCTATTTCTGTTCTAAGTCGATGATACTCTGCACAATCTGTTGGTAGAGCAGCTTGATGAATGTAGAAATTCGTCCTAGCGGGAAAGCCCTTGTGCATGTCACTTAACCTATCACTACTACCCAGGAGACGCCGAATTTCCTGAATAACTTGACAGTTGATGCCTTACGAAAGTGCGCTGCACGACGTGAAATGGGAGGTCCCAACAGGGGCAGAAATGATGCGAAGTTTGAATGTGCGAAGGCACCAGGCTCGAATAGGTCATGCCCCTCAAGGCAAGCGATGAATCACTTATGACCACACGTGAAGTTTGTTGTGGACTGTTTTGAACTCCTTGTTTCTATCCAATTGTTGAGCGATGGTTAGGTAACCCCCTGCCTAGACCAACGGGGCATCGGCTTTGCAATCTTAGCGTTCGCCAGTATTATGGTGCACAGATTGGTCACTTACCTTTGGGACCAGCCTAAGATTCGCTTTGAGTGAGGATGCATCGACCACGTTTTTACCTTGCAGCAGATGTCCGAACACCGGCACAGCCACCGACAGCCAATAGTAGCTGTTTTCTACTAATGGCTACCTCGAATTCTGGTGGTTGTCAAATACTGTGGCAGTTTGTCGACCAAGGGTGCCCTATCTGAATTCTGGTGCCTTCTAAGGACACTGTAAGCTAAATTGTACGGGTTTACGACAAGCTGTCACCCGAGCTCATGACTTTCGTTAGTTTTAGGCTGAGCTGCCGACTATTATCCACGTTTTCCAACTTCCGTTACTGATGTTTCATGGGAATCTTCGCTGCCTGCCCGCAAATTGAAGTGTATAAGGCGCTCTACGACTTCTGCCTTACACGTCAAATGATCTGGTGGCGTTTTTCTTCCGTGGCTAGATCCACCGGCAATACGTATCATTGCGGTTTGCGTGATTAATTTGGTTGCAGGTTAGCCGGGATCAAGCCCAAACATCATGTTTGCTAATTAGCCGACCTATGTGGTAGATACATCTACCCAACTCTTGATTGCGTATATGTAATATATGTATACATATGCAGTTTTTAAGAGAAATGGAGTTTTCTCTCTACTACACTTTATTTGCCTAATCGTTTTCAGCGCACGTTTTGGCACCAACTACCATAGAATGGCCATATCGGGGGAAGAAAGTCCGGTAACGCGAAACCCCCCCTCCGGAATCCATGCCAGAAAGAAACGCTGCGGACATCCATTAGGAAGCATGCACAAACAACACCATTCCCATGCTCCTCGCATTTCGAGGGCAGATGTCACTCCTGAATTGGAACAGTCATCGATATGTGAGTCGCCGTAAGTCAAGCTGATTTTTAGTTGTTTGTTCTAGAGCAGATTTGAGGTGATATATTTCCCTACTTTGATGAGTAACCCTAATATGTCGCACTTCGAGGGCACACTAGTTAGCAGTTCTTGAATTCTCGCCAGTTTTAGCGATGTCATTTGTTTTCGCAAACGAAACCCTCAGCCTAGTTAGTGAGGTAACTCAGTGCGATCTTACTGACCGAACTATCCGTAGTTTGGACCCGATCCAGGCATCTCGACTGCTTCTGTGTAGGCTTGGGCAACCTAGCAGAATCCCAACCTTCGTGCTTACATCCGATGCCATGGCAGCTAGGCGCTAAAACGTCGATAAATTATATGACGGATGTATGATTGATACTCACCTTTCAACCAAGTTTTCCTACGCTAGTCCAAACCGGCCCGGTGATGATGTGTTTTCCTTATGACAGCTCCCTCTTGATACTCCCTGAGAGAAACCATCCTTTTGAGGGGAAAGTTTTTGGCCAATCACCATGCCGAAAGTCAGATCCCCATTAAGAAATGCTGATGGCTACACAGCAATATATTAAACGAAACTGCCTATCGTTTTGACCACCAGAAATGACTTTGATCCCGAGACAGATTATTAAGGTTACGGATAACCGGAACCATATAGACGGGAACTTTGTCATCCACAGCTCCGAAGTCACTCCAGCGTAACATGGCATGTCAAATTACTAATCCGCATAATTCTTCTCAACTGTCAGAACTACTTACTTGATGTCGATGAGACTCTTACCAATCCTAACACATTAATGATTGTGCGCGGTCTGGGATACTGTCAGAGCGATCACACTTACACAGGAGAACGATTAGGGTCGCCAATCAAAGGCTTTGGCTCAAAATCCTGACCGCTAGGCAGCGGGTGGGCGCTGGCATACTACTGCAGTAGTACAGGGTTTTTAGGAACAAGTCGCCGTGTCTGCTCCAACTCACAACCTGGAGGACCAGGAGACTGTTCGTCCGACCTGTATCCACTGCCCAGCCGGATATAGAAACTCTGCCTGTATCCCAGTGAAACGTCCTCAGTGAATTACACGCCGCTGCACGGCGACAAAGTCTCTTTGAAGTGGATCGACTTTCTTTCTAGTATCTTTGACTCACATTATATTAGTAGTCATATCGACGATGATTCACAGTATATGAGTCGCCTTGTAGAGCCGTACTTCCCTGTGTATGGAGAATTATAGAGTAACGGAAATGTGTCCGTGGTCCGATATTCACCTTCAAAGGTCAAATTTACCAACAGTTTTAACTTTTCCAAGGGTTCCTCTGATTCTTTCGTTGTAGCCATTGTTCACGGCACAACTAGGGCTTCAGGTGCTGACCAATTTTGAGCCTCTTAAGAGTTTCAAAATTTGTCAGCACCTGAAGTGGGGGCGAGATGACCCAAGTGGTTAGAGCGCGAATTTACTGACCGGAAGGTCCGTGGTTCGAATCCGACCTCCGCCACTCGACTTCCCCTGTCTAGGCTTGGGCGACCCAGTATCCCAGCCCTCGTGCTTCCTTCGGGTAGCATGGCAGCTAGGCACTGGAAGGGTGCTACAGCTGAACGCTCTTAAGAGTTTGGCGAAGAGATGTTGAAGTTACGTTCATTACGATGTAGTTGTCCAGCCCCCTACCTAAATCTACCACCATGATATGGTGGTCTGGCTAGAGTGCTTCAATGCTTCCGCAGTCTACACTGGCTGGAACTTTGTTCGACAAGGTGCAACCATGCCAGGAAGGCCAAAGGGGGGATTCAGACCAAGAGGAGGGAGACCCGTATTAAAAATTTTCGTGCTTCGAGGTGGTATGGAGGTAACGCCGTACTGTCCTCTGTGATAGGATTGTTAAAGCCAGTATAAACAATGCCAGAATAAACGTTGGCATCACGTTACCTGGAGGCCACCAACTACAAACCAGCCGTGGACTCAGTTGGTCCACGTGACCATCAGCCACCGATGGAGAGCCACAACTCAAGACTGCCGTTCCTTCTGGGGCACACCACTTAATTCCAATCGCGCCATGGTGCGTGTATGCCTGACAGTTCGTTCCCCTCTAGGCCCTCGCAAGTAAGCAAGAAGCACACCAATCTGCCATATTCGAAGGACTACCATACCTCATCAGTATCGATCTGAGCTAGGACAACAACTTTTCACAGCCAACCAATGGTGTGCTGTTAGCATGTTGATGAAGCATGGCAAAATGTGAAAGGAGCTATGCTACTTCATTACCGTCTTTCCAACTTCTCCGATTCGACCACAAGACCACTGGATGTCGTCGAGAACGCTATCCATGATTGATGCCAGGAAATTCATACCAGCAGGCAATGAGTACGACGGCGCACGCAAATCCCTCAAATACCAAACAGTAAAGGACGTAAGGAAAGACTGATAGCTCTAGTAAACATGGAAAACTCGGGACATGGAGAAGGCTTTCGTTGCCGGAAACGGCCGTGCCCTGTATCAATTGATACGACCAACTTACGGCAGTGAAGTATCAGTGCCAACACTGATGTTGCTGTCTTTGATGACGATGACGATGATGACCACCTTGCCCTAGGAAAGCAACTGTCACCAAAACGATAAGTGAAAAGGTGGAAAGGTGGGTCGAACACTTCCAATAAAAGATTAGCTGGCCTCCTGCAACAGCCTGTGGAGATAGTGGTCGAATGGAATGTAAACCTTTATCGCCTGCCGGAAGAAATAAAGTACGAAATATCTGTACTGAAACGTGAAAAAGCACTAGGACCGGACGGTCTGTATCCAACCCTCTTCAAAGAAGGCACAGAATCCCTGGTGACCCATCTAAAAAAGCTCATTGATACGATATGGAACGAAGAGAAAGTGCTCATGGAATGGGGAATGTCGACATTCATTCCTATCTTCAAAAAGGATACGCGGACTTTGTGTGAAACCACCGTGGTATCGAAGGTGCTCTCTGATTTTATCCTTCGAAGGTTGGCTGAACACAGGGAGAGACAGATCTGTGAAAACGAAGCTGGGCTCCGTTCTGCAGGAGGATGCACCGATCACATCTTCACCCTCCGACAAGTTCTGGAACAGACACACTGCTTCCGGCAACCAACAATGATTGTCTTCCTTGACTTGAAAGCTGCCTTTGACTCTGTGGATCGTCAAGCACTATGGTAGTATCTGTGGAGCAGGAGCTCCCCCGTAAATTGGTGCTGCACGCCAGTCCTCGTAGAAGTGTGAAGGTTTAGGCGAAGCTCTAGCCTGAAGTCATCACATCAAGTAGTATCAGACGGGGCTGTCCTTTTTCACCATTCATCTTCAACTTCGGCATCGATGCGATCATGGAAGACACTATCAGCCACTAATGCCTGGAGGCTCAAAGTGCTCCTAGAGCGTTCTCTCACAGATATAGGGTATGCAGATGACATAGCTCTTCTTGAATCTGACGCTGTGGTAATGCAAACCATATTAAGTAATCTAAATAATTCTGCCCTACGAAACCACTGTGCTTGCGTTCTGAATTCTCGTTTCTGAGACACAGCACACATCGATGCCAAAGGAGTCCAGTGTGAGTGTAAGAGCAGCTCGTTGTCCTGCTTGCTTCAGATTGCGGACATTGAGGGTGACCAGATAGACTGGGTGTCAAAGCTTGAAAATTGATTTGGAGATACCTGAGAATGTCGGTGCCATGTGACGAGCAGATGTTGCGCGCAAAACTGATGCATGACGAACGGAGTTATTAGTCCTCAGTGCTGGGTTTATAAGAGGACAGTTACTAACAGGGTGGGGAGAGGAAGAGGAAAAAAAGGATGTGAAAGAGAAAGAAGGGAGGCGTCAGCAGTTGCCCGTTTTCGCTTACCCGCCTTGCTGTATGCAGGAAGTAAGGCGACTCGGCTGATGGCACTACGCGACGGCCGATGTGGTATGAGAGCATCGTTAGTTTCAAGCGTCATGGTAGGACATGGGCTGGGATACTGTTAGGGCGCCCACATCTAGACAGGAGGACGATTAGGGTCCTCAGCCAAAGCCGTTGGCCCAAAAGCCTAGACGCAAGGTAGCGGTGTTTGGCAGGGAATGCGAATGCACTACCATTTTCTCGGAACCAGGCGCCACATGTTCCAACTCCCAATCTGGAGGGCCAGGAGACTGTGTTTGTCAGACTAGCCATTGACCAACCTGGTATGAGACACTCTGAGGGTCGCGAGGATACCCACAATAGCCCAATGGGTCGCTGGGGTGCGCAAACCGTCACACCACGGTAATGTCCAGTCTCTTCATGATGGTGTCAGCCCGCACTCGACCTAAATAAAAAGAAGGGCGATCAATCGACGAGATGGCTTGAAGACGCTGTATAATTAGAGTTGTGGTTAGTGTTGTTTTTTTTCTAGTGTCTTAGTGAGGTGGAAAGTAGTTAACAATATTTACCTGAATTCGCGTAATGTTGAAAGCACAAAATCCGTTCTGTCTGATAGTAAACGAAGTTCACATGGTTGTCATATTACTGGTTTAGATTATCAGAACACGTCTGCTTATACTGAGTCGGGCATCCACTTGACAGCTCTTGGTGCTCTTGTAGGAAAGTCTCCTTTCTATCTTACATTGATAAGTTCATTGGGCAGTATGGCTGTCTCACGTCAATCTCTGGAGGATTTCCGACGTATATCTTAGAATTTGAGAATGTTCGAAGATCCAAATCCTTTCTTCAAGACCGGTGAAAAAGATGACGACCACAAAATGGAAATATGTTATCAATAGTTTGTGAAAATGTCTGTTACTGAATCACAGACACTTCTCCGTATCGGACTAAGTTTTATGGCTGTTCTGAGTTCGCTAGTGTCGCTTTGGCTCGTAAAGAACTTGTGTTCTCCTAATCCCCACCGTTTGTGGGGTATTTACTTCACAACGGTTTTTCTGATGTTTAGCACTCCATGACAGTGGACGTAACAGTTTTAGTAATAGTTATTAGTAGTAGTAGTGGTTCGGCACATTTTCGATACATGACTGCCGTGCAACCCGAAGGAAGCATGGGGACTGAGATCCACCAAATTGCCAAACATCGGGTGGAAGAAATCGAGAAATTAGTACTGGGTTTGGAAGATAACCTCACAGTTTAACAACCCAGCTCCCGTGACAGGCTCACTTAACCACTCTGCTTTCTCGATAGGTTTTTCAATTTTTAAAGATGAACTTTTCCACACTCGACAAATGTAGCTGTCTTCAGTAGTACAATCGCTTCGTAAGCGCCGTGTTGGATACTAACGGGTCACATGGTGGACGAAGTTAATTTAGCGAGTCGGATCGGTTGAACAGAACTGTTGACATCCAGTTCTAATAGTTCTTAATGATGTCGCAACGTTGCTGTATTAATCCACGTGACATTCCAACCTGTAACGGACTGTCGATCTGGTTCTTTGGCCTACCTTCGGGCTCCTGTCTAACGTTCTCACCCTAGGGCTTAGGCCTCGCTCCAAATTCATTTTTCCCCCAGAAAGTGATGGCTCTCGATCCGAGGAGGCCTGGCTCAAATTCATCCCTGACTTATTGATCGCTGCGGTCCTAGTCGCGATGATTGGGGAACTGAGAAAATTTTTTATTATCCTTCTACAGATTTAATTATCCTCTATATAGTCGGTCTAGAAATTCAAGCCTGCGACCAGGCCTTATACATGTTTCTAGTCGAACGTTTGGTATGTTTTTGCAAATTTATTCGTGTACTTGTTACCCTATTTGACAGGTTTCATTGGGCGCTATTCAAAACTATTGGTAAAATGATCGTAATCTTCCCATATAGGGTTTTAAACTTTGGCTGCAATGAATCCCGACTGTCTGTTACGAAATCTGTTCAATACAAGAGTTTTTTCTAGTCTGACACAAGGCTTTGAATTTAAATTACTTACAAAACTTAGTCTGTGACCAGACAGTTATTGAACTTTAGTTTTCAACACTTCGCATCATATATACACCACATTTTCTCGTTTACGTTATTCTCTTCTAGCCCAAAAGCTTCGGCAAAACGGTCCAAAAACAAAAGGAGCGATACAAACCACAAGGTCGACAAGGCTCATGCTAAGAGGGCTAAGCAAGATGCATCGTTCGATGACCTCTTAGATGTATCTAGCAGATCCGGTACCAGTGAAGGAGAAGAAGAAGACATTCCAAACGTAGTTCGAGATCGGGCGTAAGTCACAATCGCCTGATCTTATAGATGTACAAATGATATTTTCTTCATTGACCCACAACTTCTTACCAGTGTCGAACTGAAGGTAACACATGCGAGGGTACAGTATGTTCACAGCTCTGTACATAAGCAACAAACCTTCGCTGGGCCACGCTGCCAAGAAAAAGAACTATCCAACTTGTTACTGACAGCGAGTAATGCCACGTCCAACAAAGCTATCAGCTGCATGAAAAGAAAATTATGGTGAACACTGGCTGCGAAGGTTCAATGTTCTTTAATGACTTGTGAGTTCTTGCTTAGTCCAAATCGAGACGCCTCTGAAGCAATGATCGGTCACTGAAGTAGTTTCAGAATGACACCAAAGAACCAACATGCGTCTCCACAACAGGAGTTCAGTCGGCATTACACAGCGGCGTTTTTGTCAGGAGAATTTCGGGACTGATTAGACGACCGTCTAATACTCCTTTATTTGTCACACTATCTTCATGACTGCTTTGCGTAAGGTGCGACCATATTTCGTTCTCTGATCCATTTTGAACGCGCCTAATTTCCTCCTGGGCTTCTGTCCCATGGTGGGACGCCTTGACGAGTCTTACAATTTATTGTGTTCTGCCATATCACACTGTAATGCGGCCAACTCATACTTCCGTTTCGCCATGCTCTTGTCTTGGGTCATTCAAGAAGGCGGCGTAAGGTAAGCGGAATACGCT
>NW_008751818.1:837849-841494 GCF_000715545.1 Opisthorchis viverrini
TATATATATATAATTTATTAAACTTTCCTTTACACCACAATTCCATTGCTGATTAACATAAAGTTATCCTCCGACGGTCAGCTAGAGCAGTTGATATCTTATCGACATCTTCACTTGTCTCTCACTAGTGCGCAACGCAATAACCGACATTTGCGAAACGAGCGTTTGAAAAGAACTTTGTTCGTCGGAAATCTGCCTCCAGGCTTGAAGAAAACCGAACTGCGTAGACTCTTCGACACTGTGATCAAACAAGACAGTGCATCTGTGCAATCCAACTGTCGTGTGGAATCTGTTCGTTTCCGGGGTGTCGTTCCGGTTACAGGTGGTACAGGAAAATTGGCTCGCAAACGGGCTGTTATCCAAGGAGAATTCTCAGGTTAGACTCTATCTGTTTAACCTATACATTTATACTTCAATCTACTTTTTGGCGTCTACCTTTTTAGTGTCCCCTGAGCATCTAGCCACAGCTGAATCTCTGGTGTGTGTTCATCTAGATGGAGTAAAAAGTCGTGCTCTCGAGTGCTACACCTGTCTATCACATCAGTCATGTCAAGGACTAGAACTATTTTTTTGCTATCGGCTGAAAACTCTAAGATGTTTGGATTGAATTTCCGTACATTCTTCTGCACTGCTTATCAAAACGACTTTACATAAATTATCCGCCCAAAACTTTGGGCCTGTGGGCTATTACTGTTCCTGGTCACCTTTGATTGTGTTTGGGTGTAGCGAATTAGACAGGATACAATGAAAAATCAGGAGGCGTAAGTTGATTTGAGAGTCTGAATGTGACGCTTGCATCCTCAGGCGAAAATGTGTCGCAAACGAGCCGGTTTAACACTAGTGTCCATGCAATACTCTAGAATCTTTAGCTCCACTCACATTGCTTTTACGGTTGTGATAGCCGTCTTGCGCCTTTTCTTGGGTATCGATTTTTAATGATCCTTAAGTTTCGTTTCGGCAAACGAATCTATTCACAGATGGTGAACACATGTGGGTCGTTATAACGGAAACGACCGCTGTCCGGCTATGACACTGTTATTCGCCGTGTTTTTATGGAAACCTAATTGTAGGTGGTTCACATCATTCTCGTTTGAGCAGTCGTCCCTGATGGAATCATTCTGGTAGTCCACACCAAAAGAAGAAAGCACTGAATTTGAGTTTCGCCCTCATTGGAGCTCATCAGCAGCACATACCCTTGGCTGTGCCGGGATCGGAACTCCGCGCACCTGACATGCGAGGCGAGCTTGTTATCACTACTACACCGGCGCAGGTTGGACCCATCGGAATTTTCACATCTGAAAGGGCGAACATGTTCGCGCTTGAATGGAGTGATTCGTCGGCTCGATGGTTGGAACGACGACCCGGTGACAGCCCCGTTGTGCTGGTCAGTTGGCTCGACTATAAGGACGGCAAAGTCGGTTACAAGCGAAAGTGCTGTCATTACTAAGTGAGGGTTCTCTCATTAAAATTTATGTATATTGGCTATGAAACTGCTTCAGGAGTGTACTGGACTACGGTATCTACGCAGCCACACTGACATTTCCAGCTAGTCATAACAAACACCGAGTGAATTCAGGTGTTGTCATCAGTGATCCGCTGTGAGTAATTCGTGGCGGTTCTAACTGACAGACTTGTTTAGTGTTGAATGGGGAAACTGACGCGTTTAGTTACATTCTAGGCGATAGAATTAAGCACTACCGTACGCTTACTTAGAGGATAACTGCTCTGCGGACGGTGTTCCGCTCAAATAGTATCAGTGGTTTTACCCGCAGTCACAGCAACAGTTGTCCAAGGTGTGGCGTGCGGACGCACCATTCTGTTTCAACTAAGATGTTAGGAACTTCTTCTTGAGTTGATAGTACGTGACAAACTCAAGGTGCCGAACTACTACGACACCACGAACCTGATTGGACCGATGAATTATTCACTGGTAATAATTCTCTGATACAAATGAACTGTATGAACTGTGGGTTTTTCATTCAAAATGAAACGAATCCAGGTATCCGGTGAAAGGCTGACACAGTGTCTAATGTTGTTCTGCTTCAATAAGGTCAAGGTTTTGTATTCTTCGTTTAGCAAATTGTGGATTCAGCTAGGTGGTTATTACACCAGAATCAAATGTGTAGTTCTTTCAGCGGTTACTTGATATTTCAAGAAGCATTCGATTTTGTAAAATAGCTCCCTATGTCTGATTCTGCTTCGTTTTCTTATATTGATATATGCCAGGAGTGTTCGGAAAATTCTCATTATTTTTGAGCTTTATACCAATTTTGACGTGTTGGAAGTTTTTTCCCCGGAAAAGTCTCCTACAGTAACTGTTTTGACTTCGTCCGGCATTCCCATGAGTAGATACGAGACTCGAACGTTCATAGTGCATTATTTGAATGTCTCTTTATAATCCTCTGTAATGTTACCTGTCCTTGAGCTACGGAGCCAGTCGCCCTGACTGGAAATTTCGTCGTTTTGTGAAGTAAATTTCCTCGTTTTTCCGCTGGCACCTGTCAAATATGTGAATGATATGCTGAGTTTGGTGCGAAAACCACTTAGCCGCTGTATCTCTGACGATGCTTCAACTGCATGTAGCCATATCCAAGCGAGTCGGGTTTTTTTTTCAAATATCTCGAAGTTAGCTGAGTCTACCCGGTTTCCTAAGACAGACGTTTCACCGATCCACTGTGTTTGATGCGTTCTCCGAATTTCGTCTCCGTCTTTCCTTCTACAATCAGCTGGCGTCTCTCAGAATATGATCGCCTACGTCGTCCTTACTTCAACTGCTGGTATTCCAGCCGGTTTATCTTTGAATGGTCACTGGTTGCAGACGAAACCCATTTCTACAGATACGCCGACCGACTATCAGTCGTCAGGCAAGCACATTAGAGTGGATCGTGCACTTAGACAGCGTCCCGTGGAACAGTTTAAGCAGTCCGTGTTTCTGGGCAATCTCCCTTTCGATGTGCAGGAAGAAGAAGTGAGTTCGTTGTAGTGCTACGATTGCAAGGTTCGCCGAAACCTTACACTATCATGCAACATTAACCTATACACATGAAATCTGATTGCATTCATTTGGTTGGGCAATTCAGTTAGATCATCCTGGTGCGTTATCTTAAAGGCCCCTTCGATAGAATTCCTTTGGTATCTGTCCTAGGATCTTCGCGAAATAGTCCAAGTAGAATGTCTTTGGTAGACAGATACAAGTAATACAGCAGGTGACACACCGATTACAAGCTTATTACGCCTGTGGTTAACTAGATTCTCTAGAGTTCGGTGAACAACCTTAGAAGGCGAAACCAACGTGAAGCTCTACATGATATTCCGGATTTCAGGTGCCCTGGATAACGGTGATCAACAAATACGCAATAAATAAATACCATGCGGAGGCATGTTCAGTAACATCATCATCATCGTCGACAGCATGACATCAGTGTTCAACACCGATGCTTCACTGCCGTACAACCATGACTTACTTGAAAGCCTTATTGTAAAGAAAAGAATAAAGGTGGATGGGGGAGGGACTTAGTGCTAGCTTAACACAATCATTCCGAGGTGCCTACATCTCCAGACATTCACTCAGACAGTCTGGATAGAAACTGACAACAAGAACGCCACTGACATCGGTTGCCAGCCATATCTTGTAGTGTCTCCAAC
>NW_008751818.1:842350-886058 GCF_000715545.1 Opisthorchis viverrini
GTTTACAAACTTCTGGGGCATTCCTTGGTGGGCAAGCGTCTCAAGAAGAACAGACCGATCAGCCGAGTCGAATGCGCCTCGGAAATCCAGGAATAATAGAATTGTGGGTCGCTTATACGTATGGCGTTGTTCTAGCACCTGACGCAGTGTGAAGATTTGGTCAACACAACCCCTACCAGGCCGGAATCCCACTTGCTGCTCTCGGGTCATTATCTCACGAGCCACCGTAAGGCGACGAAGCACAATTGACGCCAACAATCTCGTTACAACCGGGGTCAAGCTGATCCCCCTGTGGTTACCACACTCGCTACGCGACCCTTTTTTGAAAATGGGAAATGTTCAGTAACCTTATACTATTGTCGACAAAACGACATCGGGACTTCAGAAAATCTGTTGTAAATGTATAAACCATGGATTTTATGTGTGATTACACCTACTCACTAGCTTTGACGCTCCCGATCCCCACCGTCTCCTTAAGGGAACCACTTTCGCGCTGTAATTTTAACGTACAATTCCAATTTAATTCCATATCGTGCCCACAAATTGATGGAGTCGCCATGGGCTCTCTTCTTTGCTTTCTATTGAGTGACCTTTTTATGGGTAACCTGGAGTTTGGTCAATATACATGGGAGACTAGACGACTTTTATCGACGGTACGTAGGTGATAGACGCTCTCCTGATCAACCTCAACCGAGCACATTCCATTCAGTTCACTTCTGAAACTGAAAGTGACGCTAAATTGGTCAGACTGTCCATGGGTTCAGAGACTGACGGGACAATATACAAACTTCTACAGGTTTGTACCGCTGAGGCAGAAACGAACCGTGATTTACACTTGACCGAACCGAGCGAGGCGATTTTTATCTACGGACACAATTGATTTTGAAGTGAAGCACATTGCTAACATGTACCGAGCCAACGGTTATTCAGAAAGATTCATAGCCAGGAAAATGGTCGAACATTCTGTCCAACCGTCGGTCACGACCGTTGTAAAGGAGCCAATCTACTTGAGTCTCCCCAATAAGGGCGATCTGTTGGCAGACATACTCAATGGCCGCCTGTCTCACTCCTTACAACGCAACTGTGCGATATTGGTTTACAATCGACCCTTAGCTCAACTTGAACCTCAAAGACAATATGCAAGTTCTCACTCAGAATATGGTCCTTTATTCTTTCTTTTGTTGCCGTTCAGTAGAATATGTTGGGCGCACGACATGGTAACTTGCTAAGAGAATGCGTGAGTACCTCTCCTGCCGGAGCATCACTAGACTGAACGGTTCAATAAAAAACTCAACCGCGTCTCACATAACCGATAACGGCCACGTGATCGATGCGAACGAGTCGTCTCACGTCATCTACCGAGTACCCAATAGACTGCCTGTATCGATCCGACGGTGTTGCTGGACTACACAACCGAAGCAGTCGCAATACGTTTACGAAGCCCGATGCAGCGCTGCCAAAAACGATCCATACGATCTCTGAGTGTACCTTGGTCAAGTGACACCTATCGACTGACCAAGTAGCCCAACGGCTCTCTAGATTGTCTCACAGCATCGAGTTAGATGCGGCGTGAGGTGCGCCGAGAACACCAACCAACCTTAGTGGGTTATTCCATTATTCGCCTCTATTTTAACTATTATATAGGTACTGACCTGGTGACGAGATCCCAAAGACATTAATGTTTGTCGTTGTTTTTGTTCAAATCATGCGAATATCCAAGCGAATGTACATACAGAATGTAGCGCTAACTGCATAAGTGAGCTTGTTGCTAGGCCGCTTAAGCCAAGAGGCGCCCAACTATCATAACTCAATGAACATACCCCGTGCAGCCAAACTTTTGTCTTACTGCATTCAAAGCCGAAAAATGTTCACTGGGTGATGATGAGTTTTTGTCCGGTAGCACTCTGTAATGGGTTCCAGTAGGCAGACAAATAGACAAGCCCAGGCATCGCAGCTCAGTACCTTTCTAGCATAGATGTTGGGTCGTTATTCGTTAGTGTGTCGTTCCATGCGGACGTGTAAAGGTCTACGGGGAGCTCTCCCATGAGTTCACCACATCAAGTGGTATCAGGCGGGGCTGTCCTATTTCACTTTTGCTCTTCAAACCGGTCATGGGTACGATTATGGAAAACTCACTATCAGCTTCTAATGTCTGTGGGGTCGAAGTGCTCCCAGAACGTTCTTTCACGGATATAGAGTATGCAGATGACATAGCTCTTTTTAGATCTGACGCAGTGGTAATGCAAACAATATTAAGCAATCTAAATAATTCTGCCCTACGGGTTGAAATGCGCTTCACATCTGCAAAGTGCGAAGTGCTATTGTATGACTGGATTGGCTTGAAACCTAACCTCGTGCTTGAGGATAAGCCGACTGAGGTAGTAGACAAGTTTGTTTACCTGAGCAGCTGTATCAGTCCCGGTGGTCTCGCGAAAGGCGATATTTCGATCCGAATTGGGAAGGCCAGATCAGCTTTTGTGAACATGCATCACCTGTGGTGTAGGCGTGATGTCAGCGTATCTATCAAGAGTCGAATTTACCATGTTGCGGTGTGCTCCATATTACTATACGGATCAGAAATCTGGCCACTGCGTGCCGGGGATGTCAAAAGACTTTCGGTGTTTGACCATCAATATCTTCGGAGCATTGCCCAAGTCTGGTGGGAACACCAATTCAGGAATGCTGAAGTACGTCAAATGGTTTTCGTAAGAAATAACTCATCCACGATAGATAAACTGATCACACTGCATAGGTTGCACCGGTTCGGCCACGTGCTTCGTATGTCAGTCGACCGACTTTCTCGAGGGGCTCTTGTCGCACAACTGCGCGAAGGGTGCAAACGAGCCACGGGAGGCCAAACAATGACTTGTCAGCGGAGTATGAAAGTCATTACCAACAGACTCAGCTGGGCATCGGCGAATGGGGACACAGGACAACGGAGCAACCAATGAAACCGCCCGACCGAACCACTAATCGCGATCAAAGATCATCCCCTGCTAGCAGCACGTATATTAAAAAAATCGTACAGCTGTAGCGCCCTTTCGGTGCCTAACTGCCATGCCACCCGAAGGTTGCACGAGGGCTGGGATACTGCCAGGTTGCCCAAGCCTAGGCAGGGGAATTCGAGAGGCAGAGGTCGGGTTCGAACCACGGACCTTTCGATCAGTAAATTCGCGCTCTAACCACTTGGACCATCTCGCCCACGTTTATTAACACACGCGTAACACTACTCAACGCACAACCACCAACCCCCCGCTACGCACCACTACACTCCCCAATAACGCACTGATGATGTCACCTCACCTCGGTTGGTGATGAAACGTTTGCAATCAAATTGCCCAGCTCAGCGAACAAGCCAACGACCAAACTCAGCTGCGTTAGTCATTGCTGTTTTCCTGGATGGGCACCCGAATCGGGACAAATCAATGGTTAGAGACATTGTCAGACATGGCCCAGTCGCGCCCTCAATGGCGCTCTTGCATCACAGCCATTGCCTTCAGTGCATAGCTGTCTTCCCAATCTCCCCAATTGGAAGTCCATTGATAACCCTGTTTTATGCATCAACTGTATCAGTTCCCGCCTCCAATAAGCAACTACCTACTCCACCTCCCCAAATCATCGGTGAGGAAAACCGCGGCAGCTGTTACAAATATGCGGTTCTTACGGCTGATAATGATGATAAAGTGCAAATTCGATATTTCCAGAGGCTGTCGGCATCATCATCATCATCGCGAATGTCGGCATTCGCGAATGGAAGCCAAATGTTTCAGGAGAAACGGCCTTACCTTTCATCGGCCTTATGGTGATAGTGAGAAGAAGCATTGGATTCTGTGAATTTTGTCCATTGTGTTTATCATTGAAATCTTTAGCACACGCCCAGTCAAGTACACAAGCTGGCATTGGGCGCAAAACTGCGCTGTATTGTTCCTTACTGTGACGTACTCGGCCACTTTACGGTTCGCCTCCATTACGTCTTAATTTTGATCCATTAACGCATGATTGGGGTTAAAAATGATTTGGGTTTACTAGATGTTTGTAGTTCGACTAGATTTCTTCGTATGTTTCGGTCCAGCTCTCAATTGAATAGTCCCATTGACGTCGTTACTACTTGTGCCTACTGAAGTTTAGCTTTTCTCTGAGGGAATGTTTGGTCACTCCGGATGTTTCCATTCCAGCCGAAACACTCCCCTACAATATCCTCCAACTGAATGCGCTGCACGAAGTTCACCCGATGTTTCAGTTGTTACTCTATTCGATACGTTTTAATATATTTTTGAGGCAGCACGCTACTCATAAGGTTGGTGATAATTCCTCAACAACCCACGACAGGTTTCACCTCATCGTGGGGTCTGGCTCTTATGAGTAGGGTACCGTGAAGAAATATACTGCAATATAAAAGTCGTTCAGCCGCAGAACCCTCTCGGTGCCTAACTGTCATGCCACCCAAAGGAAGCACGAGGGCTGTCAAGCCTAGACAGGGGAAGTCGAGAAAGGTTGGTTTCGAACCACGGACCTTCTGGTCAGTAAATTCGGGCTCTAACCACTGACTCATTTCGCCGCGATATATCGAATATCATACCGACTGAAACGTCTGACGGCAGCTGTGCAGCACATTCAGTTGAAGGCTACTACAGGAGAGCGATTCAGCCGATTTCTTGTGTTAAGACTAAGTAATTTACAAACGAGTGCATTTTGCCCAGTTGTGTACAGTTTGATGTTAAAGTAGAACATAAGAATGATAGAAAATCGCAACCTTATAATAAGTGTGTTCCATCGAAAAAGGCTAACCTTATCATTTATCAACCACTCTCATCTAAATCATTACGAACTGATTTTTCGACCCTGCAATTACGAAGCACCAGACGAGATAAGTTATCACGACACTGTATCTTGATGTGATAGCAAAAACGATGGGTAACCTTACGGTTTTCTCGCGTTCTTTCGCCCTCCCTCTGCTTGTATTGCCTTCGACGTCAGATTTATGGAGCATTCATACGAAGGGTATTTTGTACTTCCAAGGCGAAATTGACATCTGCCAAGTCAGCAAAAGTTCACTGATATCGCGTTCGTTGCAGTTCAGCACCCGGATACGGTAAATATTTTAGGGGCAGTACGGTTGGATGCAAGTGCTTGGGTTGGTAAGAAAATACTTTTTTACAGCACTTCGTAATTTGATCATCAAATAGTATGGAACAAATCATAATCTCCGATAAAAATGGTGAAATATTTTTCACCGTCCAATTGAAGCTAAACATACTTATTTCCGATGTGGCACATATGAGTTCCATCATCACTATCTGAAACACAGTTATCAATGCTGACAGCTGACGTTTGGAAAGTCCAATATTTCGTTATCCAGACAGATATAGTGAGTATCATTCTAATTCAATGTCTCATTAGCTTGCCTTGTTTCTTCTGGCAGCATCAGGTTTTCCTTTTGCTAGAAGGTTTTCATATCATTTTGTCTACAAAAACAATTGTATATAGCGACAAGGTTAACAACAGGTTTTCCTTGAACGGTTCACGGTACATCACGCTCCCATTGTTGTGTGACTGACGAAAAACTCAGATGCGTGGAATGTGGTGCCACACAAAGTTCATGGAGGTCGACCAGTGGCATTCCACATACGATAGCGTAATCTGTTCTGTCAGTTATAGCAATCTTCTGTTTGAATTTGTCTGTTCTTTACTCAATAAACAAGCTCTTTCCTTCAGTCAAATGTGGTGCCACACGAAGTTCATGGAGGTCGACCGGTGGCACTCCCACATACGATAGCGTAATCTGTTCTGTCAGTTGTAGCAATCTTCTGTTTGAATTTGTCTGTTTTTTAGTCAATAAACAATCTCTTTCCTTCATTCAAATCTCTTTTCTGTTCCTATTTATTTCCGATGCTACAGGTACGAACTGCCATGTCCAAATTCGGTCCCATTGCAAATGTCAGGTTGATTCGTGACAAGGAAACCGGCGCAGTTAAAGGTTTCGGATTCGTACAGTATACTGATCCCGCAGCCATCTCTCTAGCTATTCGTTCTTCTGAATCTGTTTCCATCCGTGGCCGACCAATCCGCGTTCAGGAATGGAAAGCAGATACCAAAAGTGGACGAGCCGAGTGGAAACCGAAGCCTCCAAAGGCCGTGTTACTCCACTCTAGTCCCAGAAATCCAATCAAAAGAACTTCAGAAAAACACTCGGCTGATGCTGATAGTAGTGGGAAAAAGCGCAAACTATTACAAAGGTTGCGACACGCCGGCCAAGTGAAAGGTGTTACTCTTCCGAGTAACTTGAGGGGTGAACAACGTGAACGTTATTTGCAGAAGCGCCTAATCAAAAAACGAAAGCGTCAAGTCAGGAGACAACAGCAACAGGCGCAGTCCAAACCGGTATCAGTCAAAAAGTCTGGGAAAGTCACCAAGAAGACACGAACTGATAAATAATCCCCGCACAGTTCCTCTGTACACATCTTCATCTGATGTATATCTTCTGTACAGACACAACATACTAGTCTGTTATTTCAGATCGATGGAGAGACTTCTGTTTGATGAGTAGATTGTGCTTTTGAACTCTAGATGGTTAGACTCGCTTGTAAAAAAAACGATAGCATTGGGGTACTCACTTGGGATATCCCGGTAGGTTGTCGTGAAACACTCAAAGACTAAAGATGCTATGAAGAAAAAGCCCAATAGGATGGTAATTTTAGAAAAAGCATCAAAGAGAGGGTACAGGGAGCGGCTTCACTGGAACCACGAGGCCAGACAGCCTTTATTTGAACTCATCAGAGCGCATCAGTCACAGCTCCCAATCGATCGTATGAACGTTTTTTTAACTACTATTTTTTTTACCACCTAAGGTTATATTGTAACTAGACACCTGTCTATCGGACACTAGTTATTAGCCGAACCACAGCCTTGCAGTTTCGCAAACGAACATCGAGTACAGTAGCCCCACCGGGTGGTATGTAGGTCGCTACACATATTTCCAAAACTCGGAGCAACAAATATTGGGTAAGCAGCCTTCGCCATGTTGGATCTATAATTATGGGCGTGGAGCTGCGCTAAATAACTTCAGTAGTGGAGGAACTCGATATAGCTTGATATTCGAGCTCGGTCCATAAAGTGGCTCTGGGGACCAGTGAATGCAACCTTCACATTCGGGAAAGTAGATGGAATAGTTTTATTTTATATAGCATCTCTGAATAGCCTAGAAAACAAAGTTTTGCTGAAGGGCATGATGTAGAAGTGCACAATGGCTTGGACCGTAAGTAACAACTGAAGCATATAACAGACATGCTCCAAGACCGGTAGTTTTAAATTGCAAGCTGTATGAAACGACAAGAAGCCGGTGGGCCTTCAACGAAGTATCCAAATGAAGTGAGCAGTTAAATGTTCAAGTCACTGTTGAAGCTTCCATATGCATATCGACCTTGGTCCCGTCAAGGTGAGGCGTGAGGCGAACAAATTGTGAAAGATGAGGTCTTCACTGATATGACAGCCTGTCCTTTTCTAGGAGTAATCGGGTGCATCTCAGGTCCTTATGCCAGTTGTCGAAGTACCTGGGCAACATGAGGGGTGCTAATTTTAATTTTTTTATTAAGATTGACGTGCGGATTAAAACAGCTTTTTGAGGTCAAATAACAGCCATGAAATTAATAGGGGGGTGGGGGAGTGCACGAGCTCGAACCTCGGCCATGTTGCGAAAGGTGAGAGTTCGGGAGTGGTTTGTCGAAAAATATCGACACGCTTCCGTCAAACACGCGTTGTGGAAGAGGCATAATACTGCAACCTTCAGGCGGTGACCGGGTTTAAGCGCAGCAATGATCTCGCGGACTGACCTGAATGGGCTTTCGTTCCACAAGGCATACCAATGTCAGGAATGACAAAGGGGAGCGGTCGGACTAAGAGAAGGGGAAATCCGTACGAGTGATCGTATTACGAGGCGTGGTGGTACAGTCGTACTGTCCTGCGGTAGGGATGCGAGGGCAGTGAGATACAGATCGTTCCTGAGTAGGGTACCTATACTAATCGTCGATGAATCTGGCGGCTCGCATGGTGGTTGATCATGGCCATTTTGATCTCTCGCGGATCTCTGGCTCGTATAGACCTGAATAGCCATCTCCAGACGTTCGAGATTGCCCAACAAGTCGGCCTGGACTTGCTGTAATGCGGCGAACGTCCGACCAATCATTGCGTCCGTCGCTGAGAAGTCAGATATACGATCGAAAATGCGGAAAAGAGAACGGCAAGCCTTGGCAAAGTCAAGGGCGGAGAGAAAATCACCCGGCAACTGACTGTTGGACTGGTCTAATTGAGCCGACATATTCGGACGCAAATCTACAAAACTAAGCAGGAAGTTGAGTAGGGATGACTAACGATCCAACGCTAAAAGTAGGACAAATAGATACAGATGAAACGAGACTGGTGAGCATTCACATAAGGCAGAAGTGCTGTAGTCAGACAAGCAAACTAATAGAATGGGAAAACGAATACTCATGGACGATATAAGGTTGAAGATGAAAAACAACCGTGACCGGTGATTACCTGAATTTCATGGTTGAGAAGAACGTCTTGTGTAGCCTGTTTGAACGATTTGAACGATACAAACTGGGATTGACGCTCGGGCTGTTCATCGTTCCGACGGCCGTAAGGCCTGCCCTGTCTGTCGGGAACCAAGTGTGCAGAGCACTATCTGTTCTGGGATAGAAACAGAGGGGAACGAAAAATGAATTGGTCATAAACCACATCTACGGGAGCTTTCCAAAAATCGCCCCTCATTCAAGAACTCAAAGGGATTCGGGACCATCCATAGTAAAAAGTAATCTTAGACTTTTTATGTCAGTGAGTAGATATGAGACTGGGAGACAGGATTACTATCAATAGGGAGAAAGAAAGAAAGCGTTCAGCTGTAACACCCTTCCGGTGCCTAGCTGCCATGCCACCCGAAAGAAGCACGAGGGCTGGGATACTGCCAGGTTGCCCAAGCCTAGACAGGGGAAGTCGAGTGGCGGAGGTCGGATTCGAACCACGGACCTTCCGGTCAGTAAATTCGCGCTGTAACCACTTGGGCCGTCTCGCCCTGCCCCAATGAAGGACGGGTTTGAAAACGTCGGCCCTATAAACCACACTGACGGTACAGTGGTTGACCACCAGTGTCAATGAATTATCCTATGCGGTGAAAAAATAGACAAACTTTAACCATGAGCCTGACGCGGCTCCTAAAGCAACCGATGTGTGCGGTAGTATCAGCAGTAAGGTATGTCTTATTCCTTGCGCCCTCAGACGATGTCATCCCCTTGCAGCCGAAAAGGTCAGACTGAGTTATCAGCTCCAGGTAGGGTCCACGCGGCAGAACCCTAAGTCTCGGTAGCTTGTGAGTCGGAGGATCCGGGTAGGATTCCGAAAACAACTCCTTCACTGCCTTCTCGGTCAGGTCTTTCAGTCAAGGGTGAAGGTGGTACCTCAACGATGGTTCCTTCCTCGGCTTGCTAAGCCGAAAAAATCAGTTCACCGCAGTTTTTCGTTCACTGAAGCCCACTCCCACCCTAAAAGCGAACATTGCTGTCTCATTTGATTGTCAGTTGTCTGGCCGATATGTTTTGTTCCCTTCACCTCGTGTAAACGTGTAACACTACTCTCCACCATTCTGGGGGAACCACCACGGTTCAGAAGTACTGATCTGAGCTAGCTAAGCTACTGTCTGGAATAACGACACTGTATTGGTAACGAGCACGTGGATGAATTGTTATATGAAGAAGCTGTGCTAACGGCGTTCAAAGCTGTCTGTTGGATTTTTGCGATACCATCCAGCGGATATCGTCGAAATCGTTGGTCCATACCAGTAGACAGTGAATACGACAGTGCACGGAAACCCCTCAAACGCCAAGCGACGATTCTGGAACTGAAGAGAACATTGATAGGTAAGGTTGAAAAGTCCAAGACCGAAAGCTCTGGTGGACAATGAAAGCGAAGGAGATGAAGAAAGCCTTTTCCCGGGAAACATACGCCGTGTACAACCTGGTTCGGTCGGCTGGGCTAAAAGGCAACTAGCAGTGAAACAAAAGTTGGAAAAAATGGCGCATTATTCTGAAGAATCCTACTGGAATAATGGACAGAGCACTCTGAAGAACAGCCTAGCTTACCTCCTGTAAGACGCCCTGGAGACGAATGGGATGTAGACCTTAATCGCCTGTCACGGAGATGTATGATATATCTTCCCTTAAACATGAAAGGGCACCAGTTTGTATCCAGCTCTATTTAGAGAAGACGAACAGCCTCTTACTACTCACCTGAAGTGAAGAGAAAGTGTCCGTGAAACGGAACACATCAACAATCGTCCCAATCTTCAAACAGTGCGAAAATGATTATGGTATTAATCTGGCAGCTGTGACATCAAATACTTTCTGGATTCGTCCTTCACAGGTTGAATGAAAACGAGAAAACTGAGCTGGGCTCCGTCCCGATTCATCGATTATTTATTCTCTCCGGCATATCACCGAAAGCACTGTACGCCAACCTCCGCGGACGCTTGAATTCATCACACCCATGGTGTCAAGCTAGGCTATCCCCTTTCCTCTTTCAACTTCCTCATCGATGGAGACGCTCTCAGCCTCTAACACATGTGGGGTCGGAATCATCCCAGAGCGTTCGCTCACAGATATCGAGTACACAGACCACAGCTCTCCTTGGGTCGAAATGCGTAATGTTAAGTAATCTGAATAATTCTGCCCCACTGTTTGGCCTGCAACATGTAGTGTGCCGCTGCGAGACTGGATGTGCTGGAACCTGGACCTCATGCTTGCGGATGAGCCGATTGACGCAGTAGGTAAATTTATCTACCGGTATAGCTGTATCAGTCTGTGGCCTAGCTAAAGACGATATCTCCATTCGGATCAAGAAAACCAGAGCAGCTTTTGTCAACCTGTATCATCTGTGGTGCTGGTGTGACATCAGCTTATCTATCAAGGGTCGAGCTTATGGTGCTTCGGTGCGTTCTATATCGTTTTATAGATAAGAAACGTGGTCGGGGATGTAAAAAACGGTTTGACCATTGGTGTCTTCGAAACAATGCGGAGTGTGATGCAAACACCGCATCAGTACTGATGACATACACGAATGGCTTTTGGAAGAAATAACGCCCTCGATGGATGGAAGGATCACACTTCATGGGTTGCGCTGGGTTGGTCACGCGCTCCGTATGCCAGTCGGCTGGATTACTCGGAGAGCCTTTCACGCACAACCATGCGGAGGGTGGAAACGAGCCAGAAGGGTTCAAGCAACGATACTGCACAAAGTATGAAAGCTATTACAAACAAACTCGACTGCACTGGTCATTCGTTTCCCTGGATGAGGATCCCGAGAGAGGACACACCAGTGGTTAGACGTATTGGCAGGTATCGCCTAGTCGCATGTGTGTATCCAAACTACTGCCTCCAAAAAGTAACTATCCACCCTTAATCTCTCATATCCTCGGCAGACGAAACCGTGGCGCCCATAACCACTGAACACGCACGCGATTTACAGCTGAAGATGATGGCGTCCGTTGAAAAAAAGGGGAGATAAATAAGCCAAGTAGATAGTTTCTTGTGACTGTCACATTATTGTAGTAGAATATAGTGAATAGATCTCACTGACGTGCCCGGGGTGCTGAAGTGTATAACCGCATTAATCCAGATAAACTCGTCTTTTGGCCATTTAGTTATCTCTTTCAAACAATTTCTGACAGTGCTGAGAATTTGCAGACCAGAATCTTTATTAAGGAAAAGAACAATAAATGTACACGTACCGTCACTGATGATAATGAAGGATGTGAGATGTGAATCGAGAATCTCTTTTTACAAAGCCTGAATGTTTTAAATGTAATCCTATAGGGTTCCGGAGGATTTAGATACATAGCGTGAGAAAGCACGCAAAAATAATCCGGAGCAAATAGGAAGTGCGTGGCGTCAGCAACCAAGGTAGGTTGACTAATCGTCCTCTGTGAAGACGGAACTGTCCGATGCGTCTTCTTCGTCCATCGTTTCCCACACTGAATCGCTTTGTGCATTATCCGCGTCATCCCGGTCCATAGGTTGGTTGTCGTCAACCTCTGAGTTGGAGACCTGGTCACTGGCACTGCTCCGACGGGGACCATCGTTCTCCTCGGACCTACGTGCTCGTGCCCGGAGTCTGCGTGACCGCCGATGAGGTACTCGATCCAAGGAGCCTACCGTGGAGTTTGACCAATCGCTACTCTCCGTGCTACTGCTAGTTCCATCGCTTCCTGAAGATTCGTCTAAAATTTGTGCAAGCTCATCCGCAGTCTCCGCATTCAGAAGCTCGTCGTCATCCTCATCATTGTCTTCATCGTCGTCATCGTCTTCATCCTCGCGGGCCTCTTCCTCCTCATTGTCAGGTTCACGTTCACCCTAGAAAGAATTCACGTAACGGTTAGTTCAGCAAAAAGAATTTATTTGAAAGACACCGAAGTCAACCGTACTCAATAAAATTTGGACTTAGGCTTGAAATTAGAAGTCACAAATTCCAACGAAATAGTTCTATGCTATTGAGTGCTGGATATGGGATGGAGGAAATTCTTCGAATGACTGCCCAGAAAAAGGCTGGGTCAGTTCCGTCCTAAACAGGCAGGTTCACGACCAGCTTTGCTATTCGTCTCAGGCATGAAAACAACTCATACTGTAAGGTAAAACCTGAGTATGACGGACGCTGTTCTGCACTGCCAATCATAAGTGAAAAAACAGATAACAATCGATCAACCAAGGGCCCGGTGACGGGGATGGGCGGATCGAACAGAAGATGGACCCGCTGGTTAACTGACGTACCCTCTTCCGGCCAACTGTGTAGATTCGACACTGGGTGATTGGCTCGTTGCTACTATTCTCGCCCACCTTCTCTACCAACGCCAGTGACTGACCAGTCGTATCCAAGGCAAGCTGTTCAATCCTGTGTCGCACGTCCACTGAAGCGATCAGACTATAGTCGAGTGCGTCCACGGTGCGAAACATGTTTTGCATCACTAGACGTTTATTGCCTAATTCCGCATATTCTTCATCGTCCCAGCCGAAGGTGCCTGGAATCAACAGGATAAAAAAGGCAGAAATTGATGAGTACGAAAGAGAATGTGGGCGACTTCAAGGTAGCACTGTCAACGGGTCGTAGCAGAGGCAATGTTCATAATAAGCTATTTTAGGTATTCTGAAAACAATACTGCAAGACATGAAAGAATGATGGACATTAAGTGATGTAAAGTCGCCACAGTTCGGAAGGATGAAATCAAGAATGAGTGTATACCACGACGACTCAATAGGTATACCCAAAGATCTATCCAATTTGGTTCAATAGCACACGTGAGTTCTCGGGATAGATGTCATGTGAACAAATTGACCATCGCAATCAACGGTTAACCGTGGGCTCCTTGTGGCACCGCGGAGATGGATCCTGTTGGATCATATTGTCGGCGCTCTCGGATGAACTGACAGGCGCAGAATGAAACACAGTAGTCTCGGAATGAGCAACTCTGCATTATGCAATAACCCCGCAAGAGAAATCATTGTAGTGAATGGAAATGTTTCAGTTATAGGATAGAAGAATGCAACAATAAACGAATTATACTAGACATTTACACTAGGGCTTTTGAGTGGTACCAAGCCAGCCCTACCTCTTGGTTGCAGTCACGTAGGAGGTTATCAGGTTTCAACTGCAACTGTCAAAGCGAAACTGCCGAAAATCAGCAGGGCAATGTGAAAATGTTACTATCTAATTTCTTGTATCCACAAGAAAAACATACTAATTCGGATGTGTTTTTAACTGCACCACAAGACCCCATTACCAGGTAGTAACCTGATAAAATGGAGCGAACTTTCCATTAGCAGCTGAACGGCATAAGCCGAATATTTTACTTTCAGTTTGAGGGCGAATTTTCAAGGATTGACATTAAATAATGTGATAAATAATATGGCTCTACCTTACTCCAAAGCTTTGTGTAGTTTGCTGTGCAAACTGCAAAAGATAGCTCGAAAACACTTGTTCGACCACCTTCCGGAAGTTCATAGGCCTTACTCACCGACATTTAATCCGGCAGAATAGCGCTGTTGAAGTAGGCAAATATACGGTCATGAGTTGGTGAACTACGACACCACATAGGTTTTGCTGTATGAGGTAGCGCTGAACTGTGGTTTAGGTGTAAATCTATACGAACTTTTTGAGCAGCCTAATGACATTGTTGTCCACAAAATCGGATACTGCATGCATCGGATAATGTGTCGCTTAGACTTTCGCTACCAGTAATGAAGCATTCCCTTTTTCGTCTGCTCTTCGTTGTTCATGATATTGAGAGACCGTTTTCGACAATCCGAAAAGGTTTAACTAATTTGTTTACCAGCAGCAACCGCAGTTGTATTTTGGACATATATACAGCTCTGTTAAACCCAGCGATTTTTGCTTGTTTCTGGATGACCGGCGGACTGAGGGTTCAAAACTCCCTGGAGTTGTGTGAGATGCGTACAGCTAATGATTCTCAATAAGGATGATAGCTGTACAGTACTTCTGGGCTTTTCATTTACACGAGAGAATCTCCATTAAAATTTCCAAACTTTCCTCACACTGCCAACAAGTCCACCATTGGCTATTGTTTCGAAACCGTCATTACCTCACGAACATAAATTC
Organism: Opisthorchis viverrini; assembly: GCF_000715545.1. NCBI lineage: Eukaryota > Metazoa > Platyhelminthes > Trematoda > Opisthorchiida > Opisthorchiidae > Opisthorchis > Opisthorchis viverrini. Next base: position 857,006 of record NW_008751818.1, read on the forward strand.
TGCTTAGCTCTACGTTTAGCTTTACGTGAATCAGTGGTCTGTGATATTGCCCTTTTGAGTAACAAGGTGAACAATTAATCCACCAGCTCTGCAACGTTTGCTTTCGAGCGTTTACTTCTCAGGACTGGATGAGGGAGGCGGATCTCACACTGCCTTCAGTAAACGGATAACGCGTCTCTCCCGGAGTATATTAAGCGCGTTCCAAACATAGTGCCTTTAATGCAAGGGGCGGTGGGGGACGAGTGTTTGGCTAGCATTCCACCGATTAGGTATGTAGAACTTTGTTGCACTATTCAGTCTGTAAAAGGGGCACCACTTGCGCAGCTATACCAACGCGTCCTTGGGTTGTTTAGCCACTAATCCTTGATAACTTTGGATACTACGTGGTGTAAACAAGCGATTCAATTGGGATTTTCATGAATCTACTGTTTATGGTTCTATTCAGCGAAATAGGCAGTATGGAAACTGTCACTAAGTTCAGTTATGTTGATAATTAAAATATCGGAGTACTTTTCCTTCGAAGACAATATTACTCAGATGTGTTAGCTGACACTGCGAAGGATATACAGAATCCAATTTTGTAGGACCAACGAATCAGGAGATTGATCAGTGTCAAGTAATTGATGAGGGTAATTTCTATGAGCCTGGATAACTTAAGTACCAGCTGAAGTAGATCTGTCTCAACAAACCACACTGTGTGTATTCTAGAAAGACGTACTCGTCAAATCAGACACTTGTCAATCCGCGGGTAATAATTTGGTCGCAATACCCTCTAAAACGTCGAACTCGTAGAAGACTTGCTCTGACGGGCTCAACCATTGGTCGATGTAGAAGTCTATTACGTCGACGGGCTCAACCATTGGTCGATGTAGAAGAGGTCTATTACGTTCCGCACTTGAGTCACAAATGACGGTAATAAAAGTGGTATACTAGATAGTCACCAGAACATACCGGCGTATATCACATCCTGCGTCGCGTTAAATTGGACTTCCAGACGGTCCAGTGCCTGAATCGTGTGCAGAAGTCGCCAAGTACGCACATCCCATACAGCGGAGCCCACAATGATCTCAAGACCGTTCGGATGGAACACACCGGAGACAATATCCTGCAACTTGTCGATTTTGTGCACTGGTCGACAAAATCCTCCAGGATGAATCGCACTAGTAGTTTGGTATGAAATGGTTCCGCTGCAGCGAAGATCCCAAACCACACCATCGTTCAAAACCAGCTGATCTGATGGGGAGAATGTGGCCTTGTTGAGCATGTAACCACTCTGCTTCGCCGCAGAGAACAGGTCAGCAATTCTAGCTCCGGTTCCTAGGTCAAAAACCTGAGTAAGAAAATAAGACGGAGTTCAGCATCAATTGTTGTTGGAAACTAGATTAGTGCCCTGGCGGATTTGTCCTATTCAAAAGAGAAGTGCACTATTTCGTTGAAACAAAAATCCAGCACAAACAGGATGAAGTAACTGGTGTTGACATTTAGGCGGATTTGTCCTATTCAAAAGAGAAGTGCAATATTTCGTTGAAACAAAAATCCAGCGGAGAACGTCAACACAAACAGGATGAAGTAACTGGTGTTGATATTTAGCTTAGACCACCATACTCAGGCGATACATTTATTTCGTTTACCCTAATCCACATATGGCACCACAAAATACTTCGTACGGACATATTATAGGACGCCGATTACCTGCAGACTCCTTGTGGTCCAACTGTTTTTAAGGGGCGATTAGGTTTTAGAATCCAACAGGTGGACAAATGCGCGTGAGTGCTAAGGTACAAACCCCAATTGTTTATCCTCTTGGTGGTCGTGAGTGCTAAGGTACAAACCCCAATTGTGACGTTTAACCTCTTGATGGGGAGGAGCGCACTCCACAAAGCCTGTTTTATCGATCAGCGCAACGATCAAGCCATGGGATCCTGAGATGCATAACCAAACTGGACCGTCGGGTGTGCATCGGTCTATAGTTTGCAGCCCCAGACAAGTAATAGACTGATTACACCGCCTCGTTCATAAGGCGATTAAAAGGTGAGCGAGCGAAAGGGCTCCTAGGTTTCGAAATGAGAACAGCTCTAGGAACCGAACTATCGAATAATGACGACAGGTCACGAATAGCGGCAATGAAATACATAAAATTACACGAAAATCTCTAAGAATAGACTCAAGAAATCCTTGGCGACCAGTAATGAATAAAAATAGTAGCTCATTCAACTACAGGATCTTTTTAACATTTAGAGAGCGTCAATACTTGCACACAGCAAGGTTACCTGCTCCGAGATAGTGACGATCGAGGAGTTCGAAGTGAAGTATCAGCTGGAGGCTTTCAAATGGGGGGAGGCTCCTGTTTTATACACCGGACAATCATTCATTTGCTCGAAGGGGGTGTTTGAAATTCTGGAAGACAGCACATTCTCTTACGTAAGGAGGCCGTGCAGCAAAAAAGGGCTGAATTCTTCCAGCCAACACATGTGACCTCGTACATATGAAATGACATACCTTAGCCATTTTTCCATAGGTCGCAACCAAGCGATCCTGAGTTCCAGTGTTGCTGAATTCCGCATGACGAGCTTCTGATACATGAAAACTGAAAAGAAGGAAGATATAGCTTTATTTAGAGAATGATTATGTGGTTTGGGGAGGTAGTCTCCTATGGAAATAATCTATCGTTTAAATTGTCAAAAACCTCAGCAAAGTATCAAGAACTCCTGGCAAAACGCCAGAGTCATTGTTATGTTCTAAAAAACGTACACAAAGTCTTCACCGACAGCTTCCCATGGACTATTGTTCGAAGAGCCACTGCCGACTGAAGACCGTAGGCGAGCAACAACTGTGGCAGGTTCGCCCCACTCTGAGCAGACGAGAAGCCGTTCACCATCCCGTGTATGGGATAATCGCTGGATTGAGGAGGTTTGAACGTGAAATAGTTCTATAGGCATGCCATCTTCTTCTACATTGACCCAAGCGATCGCGCCGGAAGTAGCACCAAGGAAGAGACCGTCGTCTGTGAGCTACAGAGGACGAGTTACAGGGGCGATAGAAGACAGAAGGGTGAGAGCGGTCAGAAAACGACGCGTTTTTCTTGGTTTGAAATTATTGGCAACGAAGTCAAACGCAGGGATGAAAAGTGCAAAAGACTTTCTTCAGTTACAAACAAGAAAACGACCCAATCAGAATGACGTTTCACGTCGCGCAAAACGTCACCGTACCAGGATGCTCACGAAGTATCTCTGTGTAGCAGCTTAAATACTGCAGTAGGCGAATAGCACATCACAGTAGCGTATACAACATCTTGATGCGAGAAAGAAACTGCGAAGTCGGACCGAAAGTACCAGTTATCATGAGATTAATTGGCCGTACATCCAATGCAACAGATAACTTGAACTCAGGGTGTTTTTACCACTCCGCTCACATTGGCACTGAAGAGTTAGTTGTTCATTAATATTCACGTGAGTAGCGCTTGATATTTAGGTATGACTTATGCAAAGTGAGACCAATCTCTCACTATGGTGAGAACTAGGTCCAATAGTGCAGGAAATACACAAAATTGATTTTACTCCAGCTTTCACGACAGTGAACACATTTACAGGTATTGTTTCAGCCGACGTTCATTACCAACGCCCAAAATTGACCAAGAAGACGACGAGTAGCTTACCTGACCGGACATGGAGAATTTGAGTGGGAGCACTTCAAAGTTTGCCGTTTGACTGAAGGACATTTCAAGTGCCTACGCTCTTGATGCAAAATATAGTCGCCAATAGGTGGCATCACATTATAGCAGTCACATTCCATTGACATAACTGGGCAGTACCAACTTTCTATCCAAAGGTAAGTTGTCCCCGATCAGTATACTGGCCGAGGTAGACACAAAAACATAATGAAGAGAAAATGACGTTACCGGCAACGTACTGGCACCGTGACGTACATTCGGAAACAGCTACAACATACCCGGTTACCGTTACGCACGTTACATGAGCAACTAGATATTACCGCAACCCCTAACTTTTATCCTTGGGGCGAAACCGCCCAAATATTTAGGAAATCCTGTCGCACCTGGTGACCTTACTCATTGAATCGGTAGTTATCAGACCGTTCGCTTGGCATTTTCGCGGACGAACAGAAAATTTCATACAAGCGATTAGTTCAGTTGAGTCGCGAATTCGCCACTTCTAATAGAGGGGGCAACATGTAACGAGCAACGACCTTCACGCCCACCTAGATTAACCTCAACGCGTAGTACGGACCACTGTCATTGATATAAGCCAGAACCGGCCGTAGGCCATGTACTTTTTCACTGATCAACACACAACCCCGCAAAACCAATCAACAGTCATGATAGACTAAGTCGTTCGATGCGAATCGATGCAATCCGACGGCTTATTCACAGGTTTGATACTTATTTGACGCGGACGCCGTAAGCTAAGCCCACACTTCACCCCAACTAACTAAGCTCCTTCAACGCCACTCAATCCGCTAATGGGTAACTCTAAGGCTGGAATAATTCAGGATTCAACATTGACTATTCGGCTTGGGTTATGTGGGCCTGATAGATATCAGAACAACGGGGGACGATAACGTGTTGTCACGCAAGAGTTTACAGTAAACTTCACCTGATACTATTAAGATAGGACAGTTGGTTCAGACTGCTCAAGATCGAGGACCAGAATAATAACAAAGCAGAACATATCAATACGTGAATGAAAAAAAGAAGCCCAAGTATCTAGCCAGTAGAAACGGCATAAACCATGAGAGTTCAATTCCGACATACATCGCGAAGGGTACACGGCGCCAGGATGCAAACGAATAGAACAAGGTTTTTAGAGGTGGGGTCAAACGGTTCATAAGCCGGAAGGTAGAAGAATAGTCGGAATTGTTAGTGAGCTCCGAAGAAGGCTATCAGAGCATCGACGACAACACCGTATGGCAAGCTAATAACCAAGTAGCTATAGACATAGGCGACTGAAACACTTACCGAGAAACAACAGGCTGTCAGAAGATCGTCCTCAGCTTCACGTATTACTGCTGTGGGTTGGAACCGCCGATGTAAAAAGTGCCGGTCCTCTTTTCGTGAAGGACGTAACCTGAGTGAGCCATAAAGAGATTCTCTTGATGAAAAGCGCTGGCAGCAATTGGTCTGTTTGTTCGGTCGAGGGTCGGGACATCGATGAGGGTGATAGAGTGAAAATTTGGGACACACGGATACCGGGTGTGGGCATTGGGCGTGTTGGTGGAGCAAGAACGACTCGACGACTTTTGAAAGGGTCATTTCGGGAACGGGTTGATTCGAGACAGGCTTCAGATAGAGGTTGGGGATACTTGGCCGCTCGAATCTATCCCGGTAAGGCTGAGGAATTTAGGAAAAAGAACGTTATATCCAATTTTATACACCATTGTGTCAAATAAGCAAAGTGTGAACGAACGTATTGAGACAGAGTAGGCTTATTGACCCGAGGCTAGATAGCTCTGCACAAAAGCAAAGGGTGCTCACTCACACTGCGGACAGACGAAGCTGGAAAGAATGAATCTAGTGAACTAAACGATAAATTAGTGTGTGACCACATGAACTCGTGTGGTGCATGCGTCGAGTCAATATCAGGCGTAATAGAATTGTGTGAAACGTAGTATATTTAGTCGGCTTCTGAATACCACCAAGATGTTGAAGAGGAGATATGACAGCATCCAAACACGGAGAATGGATGCAGACAGTCAGATGGTTAGGATATGTTTGCTCTTGGATACAGAGGCCGGTTTCGCCAAACTACAAAATCTACCAGTGTCCATTGTCCTAGAACACTATGCCCCTACCCAAAACGTATCAGTGGAGATAGTCAGCCAATAGGTATACTCGTTGGTCCGGACAGTATTTCATTTTGTTCCGTATCTGTACTGCAGAACTATCTCCGATCAAACCTTCCATTTTCCCATCTACTAGAGAAGTTGGATCTTATCGGAGAAGTTCTCGCATACTTCCCGTCTTCAAGCATGGTCCATTATCTGATCCCAACAACTAACGTCTCACTCCTATTATTTTTCCTTCGTCCAAACTTCTAAGACGAATCCGGTCGAACAAATCCTATGCGAACTGGTAAACAACAGACTCCTCAGGTATTACCACTACGGGTTCAGGTGACAGCGCTGTGCCGGCGACTAACTGGCATACGTACAATACGTACAGTCATCTGCCACGGAAACCGGTGAAACTGAACTGGTATGACTTGGCGTCTTGCAGACTTTCGACCGAGTAGGACAAGATGAGTTGATCGCTGACCTGCAAATATGAGGAATACCACCTGATTTGACGAACTGTATTGTGAACTCTGTGATACGCCACTCGATTCAAGTGCGCGTTGACAAGAGTGTCACAACCAATGGATTTTGTTCCTTTTCGTAAACTGTCACTTTCGCTTATCACCGATATCCTTCCTCCAGTTTATGGTCGCATCCATGGTTTTGAAGGTTAGGCAACCCCCAAATCTTGAACAATAATTAGTCTTGGAGATATAACTCACCCTGTAGTAGGGGTTATCATTTCCATATCATGCGTACGCTGTACGCCGATCATATTTGAGACTTGTTTGAGATTTGCTGAACACAATTACATTCAGCCGTACCAAAATCCACGTGTTCCCCACTCCCTCCGCCATCATTCCGATACGATCCTCCTAGTCAACTGCTTCCATCTCCTGTTATTATTCTAGAACCTTGTCATTGGTCCCTGTATACGCAATTAGTTGCAACGCGAGAATCTAGAAACTTCAGTTACGTTTCAGGCTACTGTATTCCACCCGAATTCCGTCACAAAGAGATGTGATGTTGCTGTGGTGTTACGGTTTGTGAGCTTCTGCGACCGACAGAGCTATTCTGGGTGGTTTCCGTGCGACACCCAGAGTCTGTCATACTAGGTTGGCCAACGGTTAGAGGTCCGACCAGAAAAGTCTCCTGATCCTACTAGTTGGTGGTTGGGAAATGTGTGACGACTTGTTCCCTGAAAATGGTATCGCACGTCCGTCAAACGCCGTTGCCTTGCGGTCAGGCTATTGAGCAGAAGGGTTGATGACCATAGTCGTTCTCGTGTTAAGGTGTGGGCACCCTCGCAGTATCCAACCTCACGTACAACCACGGCAATCACAACTAACAGCAATCCACTGCTACATCGACCGTCGCGAGGCGTCACCAGCCAGGTCGCATTCTTGCCCCATACAGCACAGTGGTTAAGAGAGAAAATGCTACGACTCACGCCTCGTTATAACACTTTCACGTACTCTCGCTTCCACCCTAGCTTATCCGATCTGAACACTTCACAGATCCAAGCACTAGGACTGACCGCTTTGTACTATCGGCGTCACACAGACGCAGCTTCCGCGCGTCCGACTTCAGTAACAACCCTAAATATTTCGCACTCCACTGTCAAGCACTGAAATGCGGCCTACTAAGCTACCTTTATTGTTCGTACAATGAAGCAAGCGGGACGACAAGTGGCTCTCGCTTGTACCCTGGATTTTCTCTGCATTATTGTACACTGCAAACTGTAAACAAAGATCCATGACGCACCCTGTTGCTGTCTCCTAACTTCCCACTGCGAACACCTGGTGATGTGGAGGTCGCTGAAGTTGACTATGCTTGCATGTGCGCTGTATCCAGCCACCGAGAAGAAGCGCCTCTATTTGAGTGGATGGATACCCGTTGATAGCCATCTCTGCACGGTTCATGTGGCAACATCTGTGAAATAATCTCGAGAAAGTGAGCTACGTTGCAAAGTTTTTTGCATCCGCTAACCCTCGAACTGAATGTATCTCTGAATCTGTGAAAGACAGTTTCTATGAAGCTTTAGGTGCTCTTTTACAACGGGCTAAATGGTCAGACATCGTGGTAGTAGACTAAGCGCTGCTGACGCCCAATTAGGTGGTTTTTCTAGGGTTGGATACCAGACACATAAACGGAGATGGCCTGCTTCAGATGTGTACCAATCACAGACAGATCGTTTGCGGTACCATTTTCGCCTCACAACGCGGTGGTCACCAAAGAACCGATCATGAATCCTGAGAGATCACATCGCAATCAGTTATCGGAGGCGAGGGTCGACCACCATCTAGAATACAAGCGCGGACTCCAACCATGCAACTGTCCACTGCAGCTTTTGATGTTGTTGATCTGAACAAAGCTGACGACATCGTCCTCATCTGTGAAGATGAAGGCGAGGCGCAGACTCTTTCAAATAAACTGACCACGTCTTCCGCAATACGCCTTGCACCCTCAAACTGCGAAGTCATGCTTCAGAACATCCAATCTCTGAAAATATCCCTTACAATTCAAGGAGAATCATTGGAGGTTGTGGATTAATTAACATATTTCGGTAGTTCTACTAGTCCTGACGGAAGTGCGCCTGATTAAGTCAGTGCACAAATCCCAAGGTCCGAAATTTTGCTAATCATTCAAGGAGAATCATTGGAGGTTGTGGAGGAATTAACATATTTCGGTAGTTCTACTAGTCCTGACGGAAGTGCGCCTGATTAAGTCAGTGCACAAATCCCAAGGTCCGAAATCGCGTTTGCTAATCTGCTTCTCTCCCGGCATAGGAGGAATGTCTGCGCGTTGTTGTACGGTTGCGAGACTTGGCCTCTGCTCACAGATGATGCGAGATACCTTCAGGATTTTCACCTTCGATGTGCAAGAAGTATTGCTGTGTCAGATGGCTTCAACGAACTCCTAACGAGGCGATTAGAAGACGGGTATTCAGTTGCGCAGCAGGTACTCCAATCGCGGAACACATCCAGCACCGTCAGCTTCGGGGGCTCAGTCATGTGATATGCATGCCGAAATGTCGTCTATCGAGACGAGTGGTGTTTTCCGTGCCTTCTACCGAATGGCGGAAACCGCGGGGTTGACAACGTATGACTTGGCGGAAAGGTGTGAAAGAGACTACGAAGAGTTTGGATGTAGTTGGTGCAGTACCCTTGCAGGATGCGGATCCCATAACGCCCTCTGCGTTCGGTTGGAGAAATTGAAAGAGATGGCGGCTGATAGGTGTCACTCGCGCTCGTGCTGTTAATTGTTTTCCAGATTGAGTGTTTGTAGGTGTAGGCACCTCAGAATACCTGCGATAGGCCAGCACCAGGTTCCTCTCTTTTCACTCTCTCTCTTCTTCACCTCTCTTCTTTTCACTCTAAGGTTTCAAATATTATTAGATTTTACGGCGGCGATTTTACGGCAGTTAAGCACTAGTGTCAACACTAATATCAGGCCCCAGTACGACGCTTCAGAGTAGCTGTTTTCTTCCTCATTCCACTTTGGACTAATCGGCTTTGGAACTTTCTTCTACCTCACATTTTTTCCAGATTCTCGCAATCATCAGATCTTCAACATTAGGGTTAACATTGTCCAAACCTCCATCATTCTCGACAGTTGTGCTTTATTCATGCACCATTTGTATTATGTTTCACTGTTTGTTTGTGTTTCAAACTGATTCGATTCATTTTAAAGGCTCATCTCCAGCGTCCAAAAGAATGCATGGGCCTTTAGCCTACTGTAACAGGGCGATTGGGTCATGATAAATGTTGTTTTTGATGGATACAGTCCGTTGGGGAGTAAGCAAACCCTATAAACAGATGGCGATCAACATCGTGCTTGTGCAATTCCTTCATAGACGCTGCCAGGCGAGCTCAAAGGAGCTGACTATCAACGGGAATCCAGCAAGACAAAGACCATTCATCCCGATGCCAGTCCCTTCACATCCTGGTGAAGTAGCCTCTGGATCGCAAGAGGTGCAAGGCTAGAAGAGAGTGGGGAGTGGTATAGCAGTTATATCAATGACTGTGCTTCGAGCCTAAGTTGCTTATGAGAGGTAGCATACATCATCATTGTGAGATCAATGACTGACTGTGCTTCGAGCCTAAGTTGCTTATGAGAGGTAGCATACATCATCATTGTGAGATCAAGAGCAACCTGCTGTTCCGGTTGTTTCAGAATGTGAACCATAAAAACAGCCAGATAAACTGGGCGTCGAAACTTGGATTATTGTGCGTCTTTCACGAGGGCACATGGAGGTATGCCTCAAGAGTATCAAGCAGGATTCAGCCAGGAGCGTTATATGCTAGAGCAACGGCATGCATCCCACAATCTCGTTCCTTCACTTCAACGGTGTGTTCCATTCTGACTTTTTAGCATACTTGTACAACAGGGTGTACACCAGAAGCAGGAAAACATATATTTGTACTCACTTGCTTGTGGGCGCGTGATAGCGTATGAGGAGCTCTCCGAAAGCTTTCCTACAAACAGTGGCGTCTTACAAGGGCACCCACCCTCTCCATTGTTTAGTCTCGTTATCGATGAATTAGAAAAAGCGAACTCCGGAGCGTTCCCAAAATCACAGAGAACCTTAGCGAGAAGCGCGAGTATTACTGGAAAAGCTGACTAAGGTCATTCGGTCCTTCGGCATAACTTCATACCGACAAGGTACAAAGTGATGCTGCGCAAAAACGAACACGTTTCCAAGAATTTGAGGCACAACAGTGGAAGTCGTGGAACTTATACGTATCTTGGGGGTTGTGTTAGCTCTGACTGTAGTCCAGCAGACAAAGTAAAAGGTGTTCACGTTGTCATTTCTTAGCTAAATCGCCTGATTGAGATTTGAAGGTATGGGTACCCTGGTTCTTTGCGGCAAGTTAACCCTATGTTCCCTCCTTGTTCCAATCCCTTCTTGTTTCAACTATACGGCCTTCTTCAAAAAGTGTATGTGGTAATGGGGCAGTGATAATGATGATGAGATTTGTGTAAGTCGTTGAGAGGTAAAAGACAAAATAAACAGCTTCCATTTGCCGTTTATCTAGGATAGATAAATGAAATAGAAAATCCTCTCCCAAGAAGTCTAGATCGTGGAGCAGCACAATGCCCAGACTGCGTTTGAAAATGTCATTATGATGGTGGCCTCATATTGAGTCGACGGTTTTCTGTAAACACGGAAGCTGGTTCGTGTGTTTTGTCAGTACCATCAGGATTCATGCGAACTTCAGAATGGCATCATTTCGAAAGACTCAAACCCACAGTGTCTACATCAAGAATCAAAGAAAACTGGTTTTTGGAAAGAACAGCTATTGCTGCTCGCTCGGTGTAGTCGGTAATAGTGACAAGAGTTAGTGAAGTATGAAGCCGCAATGAAAACGTGTTTGCCAACATCTTCAGTACAGCAGGCTGACATAACAGTCGAACTTATTCCTACCTTATCCTACCCAGTCATCCACTAAAGAGCTTCGTTGTTGATCGGGAACTGCTGTAAGTGTGGGTAGTTCACAAGTTTGATGGTTCCTAATAACAGATGAACCAAAACCCAATCGGAACAGCAAGAGCTGTGAAGGCTGACATCATTGACATGAGAACTTAACCGTGTGAAAGCCGTTCAATGTGAAGATAATCTTAAAAAAGGGATAAAGAAACAGAAGAATGCATCTAGGATGAGTAGGGACGAAATAAGAGACAAATTTTCGGTGCGGTTGTCACCCATGCGCGCTCAATTTGTAGAACTGCTTTTACATGTTGCCAGTCCGATTTCAGTGCCACAGTGCGTTTTGCACAAATAGCCAATCAAGGTCAAGGTTTGTTGTTTAGGTTCACCAACTGACATCCCTACTGCTCCGCTCTAGGTTTGGATGGCTTGGCAGTATCAACCTTTCTTCTGGTCCTACAGCAGTTTTAAATTGAACATACACCGTGGTTGGAGGGGGTAATTTGATTTTCAGGTGCGCAACAATAGGCCGCTCAGAAGGATTCTACCCTATCCTGCAAATAACCCATGACGGTAGAAGATACCAGTCCGGCAGGACATCCAGTTGTATTTAGGGCGCACAGAAAGGAAACTCACCTTCGGTGTTTGAATTGTTGGAACTGGTGTTCGCAGCTTCACGAGGCGTAGACTCGGTGTGGGCGGTGGTTGGTCAGCAACACTATCACCGGACGGCCCAGTCATCTCCGAAGCAGAGGCAACAACTTCCGGCGCACTTAAACTGGTATCAAACGCTTGAGAGCTTGATCCACTGCCACCAAGGTCGGATGCTACACAACCAGGTGTAGGCTGATAGGGAGGCGTTTCGCCAGGCGGTCTATTGAAATCATCGTAAGTGGAAGCTTGAGAAGGTGCGGGGTGCACAACTTTGATATTGGCTTCCTGCTGAAGGACAGTCGCTGTCCGGTGGAGTCCTATTTGTAGAGATGGAAATATCACTCATATCAGTGCAAGACGGGAAACAGCACAGTGCAAAGTTAGAAAAATGGCTCCTGGGTACCCCCCTACCACTCGAGTGCGTCAATCTTACAATGACCCACAAAAGTGCAAAATAGCACAATGCAAGGAGAATGACGAGCAAAGCTATCGGTACTCCGGCCTACATGAAGCCCATCAGGCCGATGAAAGTGAACATCTTGCAAGACCTCAAGGAATTTCTTGGACGGGATTACAATAAGTTCAGCTATCATTTATGGTTTAAGCACAGTTTCGTAACCGGTATAAACCGATAAACAGTAAAACATGCGTATTCCCAAGCATCTCAGGACTTTTTAACGCCGCAAACGAAAACCAAATACACACCGTAGTGGGCCATTACCAAAGAGAATACATGCAAACCAGAGAATAATCGATAATGCTAGCTTTTTTGATGTTCAGTCAGATCCTTCGATAAAACATTACCACCATTCACGCAAAAAATCCTAAAAATCCGATGGGTTTGAGATATTTTGGCACACTACATGCCACAACAAACTCGATAACGTGTGACTGTCCAGCTACCATGAGACGGCCCATCAAGACTGCTAACCACATTTAAGAAATTCAATAAAGTACCTTTCGACTGTAAGTGTCGATATATGAGCTCCAGCAATTCTTCCTGATCCCACTGGATACGCGTCTTTGCCACAATTTCTGCTCGTCGGACACGCTCCAAGGACATATCACCCGAGAGGAGGCCATCAGAAAGAGTGCCGACAACTAACCGTATAAGCATTGTTGCGTATCGGCAAAACTCGGCGTGTTGAGTCAGTCGATCAGGTAGAACCGGTTCTTTCATCAACACTAGAAGTAGAAATATAGATAGAACAAAGTTAGTGGCGTGAGCTCACGTTAGATTATCAGGCATTTAACTGGAACCGGAACGCGTTTCGATTTGCAAATATGATGAGCTAAACTGTTACAAGTGAAGCAATCAGAAGTCACTACTTACGTTGGAGGAGAGCCTTTGTGAATAATGGCATTTTCGCAAGCATGCTTCTAACTTCCTCCGACCGGGCCAGTCCAACCAGTCCTCGGCAAGCTAGTGTTCGAACACTATCCGCATCGGATATGGGCTGTTTAGTCTCCAAATGGAATAACAAAGCCATGATTCCGTGCTGGCGTCGAACAATGTTCCACAAATGGGCTTGGCGATATAATAACTGAGTAGATTTGTGTCGGCCCATTGGAGATGGCATGCCGGATTCCGAAAATGTGTTCGTGTTGTGGGAGGATCCACCTGGACTTTGGGGTCGCGGCTGTGATAACGGGGAAGACGGAGTAGGAGATGCCGTGTCGGTAGGCACGAATAAGGGCTGGATGATCCCCTCATCTAGGCGGCGTTTACGTGCTGAGCGTCCTACGGTGTTTGTCGTCAGCCGGTTGGGCGTCTAAAAACAGGAGAACATGGCAAATGAGTCGATGGATCAATCAAAACTAGACAGTGTAGATTCTGGAACTAGAACTGAATCTCACAAAAGTTCACAACCCACTGGCACCGGGAGTGCACTCGTCTTCTCCTCACACTATACCAGTGTCCTTGATTCCGATTCACTTCCCATAAAATTGACAATCAGAGGATTTACCCGTGAAAAATGCAGCTTCATATTAAGGTCCGCAAGTGGTAGGGATTAATTCGTTCTGTGAGATCAACACCAACCGATACCTGGTATGTCTTGGCAGTGTGGTCAAGTATTGTGTGTAAAAAACTGAACCCTAAAAGCTCACTGAATAGGCCGGGAACGAATGTATGCACCACCGTTGGTAGCGTTCTGTGCGGGCAGACGAATTCTCCGAAAGTACAGGCTTTTTAGCCACTTCGAGGGATAGCGATAACATAAAGTTCTGGTTATACTGGTGTGTACGAATACCAAGGCCACGGATCACGAAAGAAGGTTGTCTGCCTCTTGCAGAGCAATGACAGAATGCAATAAGAGCTGTCAACAAAAATAAACTGACACAGCAATAAACAGCCGACAGCATCTGCATGCCAACCGTGCCGATTTAATTCCACTCTGACGAGATGTTGACGAGAGATATTGCGCTACTTCGGCCAGTCACTTGTACAGAACCCTTGACATCCTAAAACGCGAGAATTCCATGATCAGTCGACACTGTGCATCCACAGCCATAGCACCGCATAACCGGGCTGGTTACTAGATGGTGCAAAAGTACGAAACAAGTATGCTCAATCTAATACAACATTTCCTCTGTGATTCCTGGTCGAATAAACTCGTTCCACCTAACAAAAAAACGAGTAAATAAAATCCAAAAGTAGAGGGACTGTTTTCGGTCACGTGTTAGGAGAATGACCTCTCTTCAAAGTGGATTCAAAACAAGGTTGCGAGTGGCAGCTAACGTTGTTGTGAACTCTCTGAGTTGCTACTACAAAAGCTCGTTCAGTGAGAAAATCAATCGCCCAAACGGCTAGCCAACTTATGATCATAACTCACGGATCATAACACATAACACACTCTAATATTACACGAATCTTGCCACTGAAAAAAAGCGTTCAGCTGTAGCACCCTTTCGGTGCCTAGCTGCCATGCCACCCAAAGGAAGCACGAGGGCTGGGATACTGCCAGGTTGCCGAAGCCTAGACAGGGGAAGTCGAGTGGCGGAGGTCGGATTCGAACCACGAACCTTCGGGCAAAAAAAGCACGAGGGCTGGGATACTGCCAGGTTGCCGAAGCCTAGACAGGGGAAGTCGAGTGGCGGAGGTCGGATTCGAACCACGAACCTTCCGGTCAAAAAATTCGCGCTCTAACCACTTGGGCCATCTCGCCCCTCTTGCCACTGAACCCACCCAACAGCTGTGAGACTCTATGCACGCTACAGGCTATTGACTTATTTTCAGACAACTGTTCGGCCTTGAACGTGTTCTTCATCTGTCCGGAACGAAGACAAGTAAACTGATGATCATACGCCACACTGCATTCATAAAATAGATCAATGAACTGTTCAGACCGTGACGCGTAGAATTACTCTGCGATCGCGTGAGAAAACAGCGACAGATGGAACTCAGCACAGTGTTCGAACATACCAAGATGTGTAAGATAGGAGGTATATACACAATAGAGACATTGATGTTTGTCACTGGGAGAGTATAGTTGCTACTGTCAGCAACTACTTCCAAAGCTCGAAAGTCCTTATTCAAATCAACCAACGCGCACTATCATTCTGCACTCACACGGTCAAGTAGTAAAGGTCAATAAACGGGATAGTAAGGGAAAGCAAGTTATCACCATGTGGGGAATAAGGTTTAAGTGTTCAAATGCGTTTCCAGCATTCCCGTTTCCTTTGCGCAGTTCAGAGATGGTTAGGTCAGGTAATTTGTGGAATAACAAGGTAGTGGTATCCAGCCTTTTTTGCTGAGTTCGTTATTCATAAGCAATGACATTGAAGATAATTGGAACTTTATTGAGACACCGCACCAATATTGTTTTGCGATCTTGCTAAGAGTCCAGTGACTAACCTGACGATATGAGAGCCAACCACTCCTGATTCTACTCGACTGAGCTGACGGAAACTAGCCCTATGGACGGGAAGTTGCACTTGGGGAAAATGCCGTTGTGATAACCAAGTTCTAGTATTATCACTGGAGTCTTGCAGCAGCTAGCGCGAGAGACTATGGTGTGACTGTTGAACGTACACCAAATGTATCGGCAACTCATCACACTGAAAACTAACCTTGAATGAGGGCGAGGACAGATAACTTGGACCTCGAAATTGTCCTGGGGGCGAAGATGTACCCAAACCGACTGCAGAATGTAACGAAGAAAATTGAACAAGTACTCGAGTAGCGGGGATCGGATTATCTGGATGTTCATGCTCGGTAATCGGACGATAGACGAGCGTGCACACAAAGGCCAAGACAGCCTTGTGAACCGCGACGTCCCAGCCATCATCTTCACGGGAAATGCTAAAAAGCATGCTGGGGAACGAAAGATTTCAATGAGACGAGGACGGTGAGATTTTGAATAAAGTAAAACCTAATGGTGCAGAGATTTTAAGCAGCTCCCAATTGCTAGTTTTCCAAGACGAAAAAGTGGTTATTAGCAGCAGCAAGTATGTATTTCCAGGCTGTTTGGAACAGCTATCCAGAAGAACAACAGCCAAGGGGATTACTGTCTTACCTTAGGTATATTATCACTGACTGGATGTACGACCATGGTGAATGTTGTCTAGTAACTCACTTAAGGAACAGATTCATTTGAGTTAAGCTGAAGACGCGCCATATTTATGTGTCGTGACAAACCAAGAGAAAGGCAGACTTAAGACAACGGTTTCAAACAGTCGTGGAGCAGAACAAGGGACCAAGTCAACTTATGTGCCGCATATCAAAAACCGAAGCGATGAAACTTACTGCAAGCCATTTACGCGCTCATCCACAGTGGCCTCATCTGCGTTGTTAGATTCTGTTCCATCTATTGCAGTGTCTTGTCCATCCGACCCATGATTGGCTGGCCCCTCACCCGAACGCATTCCATTAGGGCCATTTTCGTTACTTGCATCGTGATCACGAATTCGTCGCCGAGGTCTGTTGGGTCCAGTGTGTCCGAGGTCCCAAGCTCCGCTGGCTCCCGAACCAACCTGCTCAACAATTTCCAACAGCTGATTCAGCAGACCTCTACGTTCGTTTCGTCCGGTATTACCACTCCCACTGTTGCCAGTTGGAGCATTAGGTGAAGGTAGGTGTACAGTGACATCAGCCGATCCCGCTCCGGAGCGGGGACTATCCCCGATGGCAGTCAGTGGGAAAAAAAGTGGGGATGAACTCAAGAACGCCGCGGAAGCTGTGTTCATGCCTGACGGGAACGAATAAACATCTGTACTGGCTATTTGATCCGCAAGGTCATAGGTTAGCGACATAAGGTTCAGAATGTCCACAGCAAGCCGTGTGCATTCGTTTCGGCACGGCCAACTGTTGTGGGCGTAGACATTGCGTGCGATGATACGGTACAACACATCCACAGCCCCACGTTCGTTCAGCTGCTGGGTGGGTGGCCATAAGGTATCCGGTCGAATACGCGCAATCACCAGGGAGATCAGACGAGACATTTGCTCGGTGGTATAAATGATGGGCTGTGAGAAGATGGCATAATAAAGGCGAATACGTTGGAAAATGGTACACACAAGTGCCCATAAACTGCCTTTCGTGTATCAACACAATGCCTTGTGAATTTTGATTATGTGAACCTTAACAAAGAGGATGGCGAGGGTTTCCCATAACCGATACCGAATGATGACTTCTCTAATGCCACACCTAAACTTAACCAACGGCTGAACTCTTACGAAAGTTTCCCTAGACCGCATAGGAAAATAAGAAAGTAGTCAAACGCGGTTGATATTTGAATCCTAATCCCCCATATTCGCAAAAAATAGCGAAACGGAATATCACCTGGTGTGTGCATAGGAGTTTTTTAGCGGCTCCATCGGTGATCACAACTAAATTGCTTAGAAGTTTGAATATTTGAAGGAAAAGTGCCCGAGACGAAAGATACGCCAGAATCGACAAAGTGAAGGGGGGATGAAAAATTCGGAGTCAAACTTACCCGACAACCGGTTGCGGCGACCGAACGAGGGGGTTCATCAAACAAACTGGCCAGGCTGGGATCAAGTGTGTCAATCCACAGCAATAGACTGATCTCCAGAAACCGGCGAATAGCACACAAACTTGCTCGAACGACGTGCCAAGAAGTCGTGTCTTTCAAGGTAGGTGGCCGATCCTCAGTGAGACGAAGGGGCAGTACACAAATCTGAAAAGAACGGAATATGGCGATGACAGCCTCATAGAGGAAATGTTGGTAGCTCAGGTAGCGCAGATGGTCGTCGGCTCGTTCGCTGAGCTGGGCAATTCGACTGCAAATGTTCGATCACCAATCAAGATGACATCATCAGTGCGGTATTGGAGAGTGTAGTGGTACGTAGCGTAGCACAACCACGAACCCATCAATACGAACCACTACGCTCTCCAATAACGCACTGATGATGTCACCTCAATTGGTGATGAAACGTTTGCAATCAAACTGCCCAGCTCAGCGAACAAGCCAACGACCATGAGAACCTCATATTCGACAAAAGGTAGCCCATGGAAATATTGGACTGAACGGGGGGAAAGGGACCTCTGAAGGAATGCCACTTGCTCGTCCTAGAGTGACCCGCTGACGGAACTGTTTTTCCACTGACGACTTCGTTGTTATGGGAGGTCTCAACCTCCTCTAAGGGAATAGGAAAAGTCTAAAGAAAATGTGTGATACAGTCCTAAAAGTACTGGAAAAACGACGCACTAGCCGCAAATTCAAAATTCGTTGTGTTTCCGCAGCGACCCAGCAGATTTCTCAAGTATTATGTAACGTGGGTCTGAGAATTTCGCCTTCTATTATGGTGAATAGAATAAACAGATCAACCAGACTAATTGTTCAAAAATTCTCACGGTTTGAAGTGATTGAGCTTCACTAATCGGAGGATTACCCTGCTCCATCAAGAACTGTGAGACACAACTGTCTATCTGCAGGAGTGTATCGAGAATATTCTGCATGCATTAAGACAAATGGTCTCTGTGCCCACTTTCCCAGAAAAAAAATCCCGGTCTATTTCGCTCATTTCTCTCCATCGCTTCGGGTGAACCTGCGAGTATGGAGAATTGCTGTACATTAAGTTGGTGTATTCTCTGTTCAGAGTTCGCTTGAGTCCGATGAATATGTGATGTACACGACCGTCTGACCACTTCTAGGATTTGTTGAAACTTCCCACATTGTGTCCAAACCGGTAGTACGCAATCGGTAGTAATTTTAAAAAGATTTCAAAGCGGAGGAAAAACCTACCTTGCCGAAAACAAGCGCGTCATTCAACATCAGTTCACGCAATATGAATTTGCGCTATCGTGGTATGATCACCGGTGCATCCTGAAAGGGTATCAGACGAATACAACTAAAACACGAAGCCATACTGTCCCGTCTCTATCCGGAAAGTTGTTGCTTAGAATCTTCATCAGGATTCATAAGAGACGCATTGATGGTGATTCGAAAGGACGCAGCACACACTGGTTTCACGTCCAATATTTGCATACCAATTTGGCTTTTACGGCAGACTTAACTGAATCCCGGCGGAATCTCTCGTTTGTGATATTCTTCAGCTAAATGTTCTGCATAGTGACCACCTCGTGTTTCATTTGGTGCGCAATATATTTTTGGAGCACCATCCATATAGTTGCTGAAAACTCTTCGACAACCTTTCTTGGGGTTCATCACATGGACGCAATGTCCCAGTTTCCGTCAACCTCACGTTCTAATTAAACACAAATTGTTGTCTACCTGATGATCCCCAGGAAAGGTGAAACAACAGAAAATCCCATGGAAACTGATTAGACGAAGCAATTCATTGGCACGGTCTCGAATGGACCGCCTTGAGGCCGCCGTGAAATATGGAGGGTCGGTTAATAGCAGATCTGAATAAGTTGGTGCTGGTGATACACAGAGTACTCAGCATTTGCTACATGATATACGGCAACACACAGGATAAAACGAAGATTTCTAGACTTACCGCATTGAACAAGTAAACCAGTCCATTCTGTGCAGCGAACAGATCAAACGTAACACCATAACAAAGAACCAGGTTGAGAAAGAACAGGGAATAACATCGGGCAGACGGATGGGAACATTCGACCAACCAGAGTGCATATCTGATCAGATCCGACAACACGGAGTGAGGAAGTTGGCAAACCTGTGGATTGAAAAGCGTGTTTTCAGCTCAGATGCTTAATTTCCTAGTGTTCAGAGTCCAGATGTTCATGGAACAGTTGTGGAGTTGAGCTACTTAAAAGCCGCATAAACCAAACTCCACGAAGTCACTAGATGAGTGAAAAAAGGAAACTATCACCATCATCCTCAATTACAGCAACATTAGTGTTAACACTGATGCTTCACTGCCGTACAACCACAAAAAAGTTACTCCACTTATTCCAAGCCTAAAAGTCGGGAAAAGAAAAGACTGGATGAGGAACCTGCTGTTCGCAACTCCCAAACGCTCAACTTGGAATGAAGCCGACAGTACGAGCACCGCTGACTTCAATCACACGCCAGTCAAGAACGAACGCCATCCTGGAGGGCGGACTATAGTATCCTTCATAGCCATAAAAGGACGAAGAATCAGTGGGGCCAGAAGCCTTATTTCAGCGGGAGTCAAACTGACACATTTGTGGTTGCCGCATCCACTGCGAGCAGCCTTGTTGAAAATGGGCAGTATTATCGACTCATCCCAGTTATCTTGAACGGCATCTTTCCCCCAGTTGGGGACAAGTAGGCCAGATGGACACTGACTGAGGACTTCACTGTCATCCTTCAGCAGATCCGGTGGAAGGTCGTCAGGGCAAAAAGTACGATGACGTTTGAGTGGAGACGTATATTCAGACACTTCCGGAGATAAAGAGAGTTCCATACTCACAGTCCACCTCTCTGTTGAAGACCGGTCATCCAGGCTGGGGGAGACGTCAGGTAGCCCACTGAGTCGCTGTTCGAAGTAGTGTGCTCAACACTCCTTTTGCTGGATATCTCAGAATTGTTTCGGTCTCTGATTGGTCTCTGGTTGTCTATACGTCTCCTACCCAACCCTAGACGACCACCCGATTGGGCCTCCGCAGCGCTTGGTCTACCTTCCTGATCGTTCCCGTCACCGACAACTACAACGATGTCTGAGCCCGTTGTAAAAAACCACCTAGAGAGTTATAGAAACTGTCTTCGACAGATTCAGAGTTTCAATCAATTGGAGTGTAAGCAGACGCAACAAACAGTGTGCGATGGGCCTCGCTTTCTCGAGATTTTTTTCACAGACGTTGCCAAACGAACCCTATAGAGGTGAATATCAAAAGGCATGAATCCAATCAAGTAGGGACGCTTCTTCTCGACGGCTGCGTACCCTGGCATAATCGGCTACAGAGACCTCCGCATCACCAGATGTGTGCAGCGGGGGCACTCTTTTCAATTGCAGTACTCGCGCCATGCATCCTCGTTTACGGTTTACAGTATATATCAATGCACAGGCAATCCAGGGTACGAGCAAGAGCCATTTGTTGTCCTGCTTGCCTCATTGTGCGAATAGTAAACGTAGCTAAAGTTGACTGGCTTTCAGCGATTAAAAAGTAAACCACGAATTGTTTAGAGTTGTAACTGAATTCGGACGCACAGAAGCCGTAGCTGATTGTAATGCACGTAGAGCAAGCCGGTGAATCCTAGTGCTGGGATCGGCAGAGAGTGTTCAAATTGGGTGGGATAAGGTAGAAGAGGGAATAAGTGAAATCGTAATGAGGCGCCAGTAGTAGCATGTTTTCGCTAACCCACCCTGATGTATGCGGCAAGAATGCGACCTGGTCGGTGCGACGGCCGATGTAGTATGAGAGCGTTATTTACACGTGAGCTGGGATAGTGCCAGAAACCGAGAGCTGGAGAGAGGAGGAAGATTTGGGTCCTCGACCGAAACCTTTGAATCTTGTATTTAATGCAAGTTTACTACCATATTTATGGAACAAGTCAGTATACAGGATCCAACGCCAAACCTGGAGGACCAGGAGAGTGTGTTGCTCTAACTACCGACTAACCTCTTAAGAGTCGCATGGACAACCCCCCCCCCCCCATTAAGGCTAATGGGGTGCGGGGGCAAAACCCCCGCACCCCCCCCCCCCAGTATAGCTCAATGTGGCACGGAGGTGGCCAAACCGTTACTCCATCGGCGAGGTCGTCCATTCGTGACGCATAAGTTCGCTCAGCAAGTCGTAAAAGACGCAGAAGCTCAAGTGGCTTCATGCAGGGATTCCTTTATACATTTTGTAGACAATAATGATCGTTCAGCTGTAACACCTTTTCCGTGCTCAGCTGCCATGCCATCTGAAGGAAGCATGATGGCTGTCAGTCTGCCCACACCTAGACAGGAGCATTTGAGATGTTGAGGCTGGGCTCGAATCGGAGGCCTTGCGGTAAGTAATTTTGTACGGTAACTAACGATTCATTTCATATGCAAAAAAGAGGAAGGTTTCAAGCGTAATTTTGGATGCGAACACGAAAGACAAACGTCCAATAAATACCTACCCTTTCCATGGCGTCTTCGAAATAAGCTGTGTAGTACAGCACCACACTGACCGCCGTTGCTGCTACGGACGGCCTTGGGACCTTGAGAACGGCTTCCAATCCATGCTTCTCCACAAACTCCAAGTAAACGCAGCGGTGACACATCAAGTTCCCCAAAAGCCGTAGGGCTTCAAACGTAAGGCGGATATCACGTGCTGCTACCTCCGTCGAGATAAATGTGTAGATTAGGTCGAGTATTCCGCCATTGTACATGAAAGGCATCAACTGAAAAAAAAACAATCATTATCGACTTACATTAACTTTCCACTATGATAGGAAAAACAAACAACTCAAGTGAAGGCAGAAAGAAAACATGAAATGGTATCAAAAGATGTCTGTGTCATAAAATACAGAAAAGTATTATTACGCTGGATAAGGCTTTGGCGAAACAAGCTGCACATCCGTGAAACTATGGCCAACAGTTTGAAATCAAAGAGTAGATACATTTAATGCCAGCTGGATGCCTGCAAGATTGAATCAGTGGGCAGATAAACCGCACGAACGTTTCAAATGCGTGAGTACTGTGACCAAATGCTCAAAACGGAAGAGAAGGACTGAGCAGTAAGGGAACTGCATAAACTATAGACATACCAGAAACAATCCCTGACTAAAGTGTCGCAAATTCACAGCCACACAACGTTCGGTTCATTCAGTGTCGCATGATTACATGCCGAACAGCATCGCAATGTGTGATAACGGGAAGACATTCAGTGGGTATGTCAGTAGTGTGTGTCTGGATTTTCACAGCCATGAACGAACAAAGTAAAAAGACTATCCTAGAAACTAGACCCACTAATGTTAAAACCATTCCGAGATCAAACCAGAAACATGTTTGACCAACGTGCTGCGAATTCGGAGCTTCGCAACACTCGACCAATTTGGTTTCGCATGTTTTTATACCAAACAGCACCACAAAGTGCAGTCGGCGAACAGACATGCCGTTAAACGTTCCCAGGTGCATGAGTAATGTGCCCATGTGTACACAATCATAAAGGAACCATATAAAAAACGAACACTGTTTACCACAGCTAGTGAATGCCCCCACACAGACGTTAAGTAGGAGTAACATACTGCAAATTCGGGACCTTACAACGTTCAGTCACTTTGGTATCGCATGCTCTGACAGTGAGCAACACCGCAGTCAGCGGACAGACATGCTGCTTAATCCTCTCAAACGTACGAATAGTATGTTCTCACGTTCGAACCCAAACACGACCTAGATAACACGACCATTACTATGCTGAGAAAGGCTATTCTGCCAGGTATAAGACTACCGGTCTCAGCTTAAGAATGCATGGGTGCTCGAGCTTACTGAACACCGTCGGTCGGGTCTATGTGAGACCGACTATACAAGACAACCAGGGGATCGCACTAACCAGAGGTCGCATATACATGACCATTAACAGTTAATGTAGGTCAGTAAACGCTACTGGATAGCGTAGGTCATCGGCTGCCAACTAGTCACGCTAGCTCACAGGTCATTGTATGCAATTTGGATGAAACAGTAAACAGCTCAAGAACTGTCAGATTCTATTCATTTATAGTTTTATTCCCTTGAATTGACATTAGGCTGCAGGTTGCCTAGTTTACGAAAAAAAGGCTCAATGCCAACTGAACACTATATTGTGCTCGACAATCCATCGCAATACTTCAGCCCAGGAGGAAAAGCGGATTACCAACCCATTATGCATTTCTGCTGCAATCCGACTGGCAGATGATGACGCCCATGGTTAGTCCATCTCTTGATCTCCTTAAAGTCGCGAACACACCCCAGACCACCAACCAATACAATAGATAACGACCAAGTAGAAACTAGCCACAAGAAGATGGCGGCACAAAAAATACTTCCAACAGGATCCTGTGCACAAAAAATACTTCCAACCAGGATCCTGTATAGAAAAGGCGCCCGATCAACACGCTGCAGTCACAACCTTACCGAAATCAGCTGACTCGGTCTCACCAAGCTCTACTGCAAGATAAAGCCAAATAAGAGAGATGTTGTCCAATACTCCTAAATATCAGCGTAGTACGTAATCACATGAGCCACGAGAGCCAAACAAGGTAGGGAGAAAAGGTGCAGAGAAATCTTAATGTAGCAGTTAGGCTGGTGTCATAGTTGAGCCTCCCAACCGGCTGTGTTGTCGTGTGAGGATGTGATCACTAAGGTTGTTCAGCGCAATAAGAGGAAAAAGCTGCAAATAGCATTGTATCTGCTGAGTACAAACCATCGTAGATACTTTTTGAAAAGCATTAAGACTATGTACACTTGTCAAGACTGGTAAAAACATCGCCCTAGAGCGATTTTAATGAAGACTACACTTTTTCCCTAGTAAATTTTTCGTGGGGTGGAGGTGATTTGTGGCATCCGCTCAGTAATGCCTGTCTACGAAGGATACGGCAACGATCAATAACGGGAAACGTTACCAGTTGGAGATCCACAATTGTCTAGGTGACCTGGTCAGGTTTCAGTCCGCATACTTCCCGAGAATCGATTGGTTCCAAAGTAACACAAATACACTACGGGCAAACAAATTTCAAAAGCTGAAAAAAAAGTTCAAGTCATCGTCTCCATAAGTATGTGATCTCGGTACTCCACAAGTACCGAAACAGTGAACAGAAGGAATGAATATCTTGGCAACTGTCGAATAAGTTAAGGAAACCAGGCCCAAAGTCCCTGAAAATTAGTTGTGGACTTCTCATCTTAAATAAAGTTCCAAAATCAAACTTCCCAGCTCTGCCGTTTCCGTCACCACATCTTATCGAATCAGTCAACTGAATCTTCAAAGATCCATTCGGTAAATCTCACAGTTGGGTAATGTCTGGAGAATGTGCATATTGTGAGGGTGCCTCTGGAGTTCGATGATGAAAGCACAAAGGACAATCTCTAACTCCATTCGGTAAATCTCACAGTTGGGTAATATCTGGAGAATGTGCATATTGTGAAGGTGCCTCCGGAGTTCGATGATGAAAGCACAAAGGACAGTCTCTAAACTGACAGGCGATGAAGCAAACGATTAATCGGGGAGACCTAGGGAACACCATAAATTACCACTCACATCTTGATATTCTGCGATAGGCAATAAATAAGCAATAGACAGGCGGACTTTCATTTCCGTAGTCAAGTTGTGAAGGTGAAAGCTGCCCAAGAGATTGTTCATTCCCAAATCTTGTCTGCTTGGGGCAGCTAAAAGGATGTTAAATAAAATGGTTGTCCAGAGATGGTTACCTGTAGCTAATTCCCGCTTTAGCTGATCCGCAAACACTGTCAGTCGTTGCACAACTACGGGGATCTGAAATATGGTAGATGATCAGGAGGACGGAAATATAGGACGTACAAGTTGAATGTTTTTCTGACGAGTGATGTACAATAATTCAGTGTTGTCCAATACAGACCCCAGTAAAAACAAGGCGTAACAGTTTGTGGGTTCATAGTCGCTCAGAGCCAACCTGTACAAGGTATTGATTGTTGTATCCTAAAAATTTGGCCAGAAGGTTCACGAGTTACTATTATAACACTCACCTCATCGTCCAACGTGAAAGACAGTGTCACGCCTAGTCTCATAGCGCACAGTAAACGAGAGGCAGCCACAACGAGCCGGTCCGCCGGGTCGTTAGACCCAACAAGATAGACATATGTTATGCGTTCTAGAAACGCCTCGTGAGTGGAAAGTAGCCGGAGGATTTGTCCCAGATCACAACTAGAGTCGGTGCGAAGTGGATGGCGATCATCAAATGGATCTGGATCGGTGCTGAAAAATATGTTGATCTGTTCCTCGAGTAGTTCTGCCAAACTGAAATAAGAAATAGTGAATCAAGCAGAAAAAGACGAATGCCTTACCTGATCAACAGTGGGACAGGGTCGAAAGAAGAGGAATTGCGTTCCGCACGCCATTGGGCCATCAAATCCTCACACCGCTCAATTGCTGACCGGGTGGTCTGGATAGCCTCATCCATCATGTGTTTCCGTTAGGTCCGAAAAATAACAGACTAGGAATCTGATAAACTCGGATGCTGGTCAGCTGTAATATAGGAAAAAGCATCAATGATCAATGGGTGAGAATGAGTAAACTATCAGCTCTGAACACAGCGCTGAAATAAATAAAAAAACAGAAAAAGTATTTTCACTTCTTACAGTGGGACAGGGTCAAAAGAAGAGGAATTGCGTTCCGCACGCCATTGGGCCATCAAATCCTCACACCGCTCAATTGCTGACCGGGTGGTCTGGATAGCCTCATCCATCATGTGTTTCCGTTAGGTCCGAAAAATAACAGACTAGGAATCTGATAAACTCGGATGCTGGTCAGCTGTAATATAGGAAAAAGTATCAATGATCAATGGGTGAGAATGAGTAAATTATCAGCTCTGAACACAGCGCTGAAATAAAAAAAAAACAGAAAAAGTATTCTTCACCCTTCTTTATAGGTCAAACAGCTGAAAAACACATCGAGATGCGAAGCAGTAAGACATTTCAAGGGAGACAAAAGAGCGCTCATGAATATTCGGGACAGGTCATACATGATGACTATAGCCCACGCGCACTTCGGACCGTACAGGCACAACCACACCCCGCACAGCCCCAAAAACCAGTCTAGGTCGATGCGTACTATTATAGACACGCTTGCAGTCTTTCAAACTCAGTGACAGTTCTCCGGAGCACAAGTCATGCGAGTCCATTCTTTTCACATGGGCAGCGCTGATGAGGCCCATCTCTCAGGACAATCACTCCTGTGTTCACACGGTGGTCCCAATGAGGTGGAATGTATTTGGAAGCAAAGAAAGGGATAATATTGTGCCACATCCGACCGGCACGAGATTGGTCCTTCCAAGCCGTCAGCACGGCACACGAAAGTCAGATGATTCGGTCAGGCTCGCTCCCGTTTTTCAAATTACACGGCATACGAAAGCATACAGCTATTTATCATCGTATATAACCAGGATGATACACAGCGGCTTCTCATGAAAGTTCCTAGCACTGACCATTGACTATTTACCGAAACCAACTGAATCCAGATTGGTTAAACTTCTGGCATCCGATTTCATGGATATAGCCTCCGAAAGGCTTCTGCGGTTGTTGGAGAGACCAAGCCGCGTAGTATTTATGCGGTTGAAGGGCACCGATTTGGCCGAAACGTAAGGTGGTTTGAAATAAGTACAAAAGGTGCATAATTTGAGGCTCCTGTGTCGCCAGTTTCAGCGACTTTATAAAGCCTGAGACTTTCGATTGGTGAGGCCTGCACTAATATTCGATCTATCGTCGCGGCTGCGAATGTTGTTCGAAGACAGTACCAATAAGTGTTTGTTCGGATAGTAGAAGGGTGTATTGGTTGTCAGCTGATGCTCACGCATGAAATGTCCAATGTTCACGCACAAATGCTTAGGGTCCATTGAACAGGTGACGTTTTCAACACCGAAGTCTTCTGAAAAGTAAACACTGTAGGGATCGAATGCAGTTTTTAACTAAACCAGCTTCATTGGTTAAATCATCTGAGATAAATGGAAAGTTCGAGATAAATGAGTCGTTACGACGCGAACTCACTAGGCGGAAAACTCTTTGTTCGAATACAACCTCAGCATTCTGACTTTTGCTGTTAAGGCCTGGGCAACTTGAGAGTATTTCAGCTCTTGTACTCCCCTTGAGTGGCATGGCAGTTAGGCACCGCAAGGGTGTTACATCCGAACAATGGGATGAAGGACTAAAATTCGCATCTCAAATTAATTTATTGATGACCAGTCAAGGAGTGAGGTCGGAGTTCGTAGACGCCCAAAACTCGTCTACTGGAATAGCCCCTAAGTAGGACTAAGGAACTAAGAGCTCGATTGTAGATAACAAAAGGACTTGTCCGTCTATGGAAAAGTTGCAAAACTAACGAACCATCCGAAGTGGTTCAGGATGAAAATCTTCAGCTGTACGATCAGTCAGAAGCTCTGCTCATGTGACAGTCCTTAACGCTCGCACTCTAAACCACACTGGACAACAGACTTTGCTGGAATGCATGCTGGACTCGCTTTTAACTGATGTGTGCTGTCTGTCTGAAAGAAGGATTTAAGACCCAAATACGGGGGCGAATTTACTGACTGGAAGCTCCGTGTTCTAACCCAACCCCCGTCTCACGACTCTCCCTGTCTTGGGTAACCTGGAAGCATCCAATACCTCGTGCTTCCTTCTGGGGCATGGTAATTAGGCACCGAAAGCGTGCTACAGCTAACCGGTCTTAACGACCCCAGTATGTTTGCTGAACTGATCTCCCGATCGGCTTCCGCTCAGTTCTGGTTGCGCACCTCTAGTGAACCAGAAGCCTTTACGGTTGATTCTGCTGGGGTTGGTACTGTTCTCAGTCACCGACCTGAAGGGTCTCTGGTCGAATGGTTGCTCTCTGATAATCACCTCTGTGTGGTTCGTTTGGCAACGTTTGAGAGTACCCTGTAAACGTATCGGTAATCGGTCTGTACATCACATTTGTTCACGCCCCAACAAACGGTAGCTGTGATACACTCAAAAACGGCTTTGAGAGTCTTGTTGTGGCGGGCCCAAGGCTCAGTTATTGTCGTAATTGCAAGAGATGTAAATGAACAAGTAGGTGGCTGTCTTGGACAGAAATCGTGACGTATGGACACGGGCGAACGACGGCTGCAGTTATGCGCTGACGTGGAGACGCTGCAAGATATGGCTGCTAAGCGA
>NW_008751818.1:887633-890571 GCF_000715545.1 Opisthorchis viverrini
CGGGCACTTCTGAGACTGAAGGCAGCTCCATATTCATGATCCCCCTTTCTGATGAAGGTTAGCTAGGTGGATTTGAGGCAGGAGGTGACCAGCTGAATTGCTTTTCGAAATATTGTGCCCAGCGGTCCATAAGTTCTGCTTTGCCGCATATCAGGAAGCCATTTTGGTCTCTGACAAGAGGTTTCCGAGGACCAGTCGAAGGAACCAAGTGGAACAGCTTGCAGACGTCTCCAGAATTCTTCGCATCTTCCATTTCTTCGGCCTTTCGGGTCCACTAAGCTTCACGGTCTGCGCGGACATTCAGTTTCACTTGGCGTCAGATGATGTGCCGGGTGGAGTTGTGGTGGCGACAAGGTGGAATCTGTTGCCGGGTCTCCAGCAAAGACAGGGTTCTTTCAGATATCCAATTTTTGGATGAGGTTGACTGGGTTGTACCGCAAACAGACGTCCCAGCTTTGAGTAGCGCTTTGGATATCTTTTCCCAGCGGCCGTTTATACCTGACACAGTACCAACAAACAGGCATTCGAGGAGCTGGGTTTGATAGTTTCCTGTGATTTCTGGATCCACTAGCTTGTCAATGGTTAAGCGAGGTGCGCGTGATTCGCGTACGCCTGAAAAGCACAATGAAAAGCAGCAGCGCACGAATGCATGATCGGAGTCCACGCTGGTGCTCCAGAAGGGGCGGTAGGCGGTGATCGACCCTCGCCACCGACAACTGACGGTGATGTGGTCTATTTGGATTCAGCGCTGGTTTGTTGGTTAGCACCACGTTGCCAAGAGATTTCCACTAATCCGGATATTCATACTGCAAAGCAGTAGTCTGTTACCAGCACACACCTGAAGTAATCGATCCCCGTTGTCCATGTGCCTCTGTCTAAACCAAGAAGACCACCAAATCGGGCCTCAGCAGCCCTCTGTCTACCTACCCGGGCATTCATGTCACCAGCAACCACAAAAATATGAGCTTTTAGCCTTCAGTAGAAGGGCACCTAGAGCGTCATAGAAACTGTCCTTGGCGGATTCAGAGTTACAGTTAGTTGGGGCGTAAGCAGACACAATAAACAAGGTGCGATAAACCTCACTTCCTCTTGATTCTCTCAGATGTTGCCAAACGAACAGCACAAAGGCGACTACCAGCGGTTATCCCATCAAGCAGAGGCGCTTCCGCTTGTCCGCTCAATACAATACCTACCACCAGCATATCCAGCTGCAGCGGCCTTCGCGTCACTAGAGGTGTGCAGCCGGAACCTGGAAGACAGCATCCTGCGTCCTTCTTTCTGACGGACAATATATATCAATGCAGAGAGAATCCAGCGTATAAGCAAGAACCACCTGTTGACCTGCTTGCTTCAGTGTGCGAACATTAAAGGTGGCCAGGTAGACAGGCTTCGGGGTATGAAAAGAGACTTCTAAATGTTTAGGGTTGTGACTAAACGCTGGAGCACAGAAGCTGAAGTTGAGTGTGAAGCAGGGCTAGCAAAACGGTCTAGAGCTGGGACCTGCGGATAAAGCATTCAAATTTTGGCGGGGGGTGGTGGAAGATGGAATAAGTGAATGTGTAAGAAGGGAGGCGTCAGCAGTAGAATGTTTTCGCTAACCCGCCCTGCTGTATGCAGCAAGTAAGGCGACTGATGGTACCGCGCGAGGTCCGATGTGGCATGAGAGCATTGTTATCTGTAAATGCCGTGGCTGTACGAGGGCTGTGATACCATCAGGGCACCCGCACCTACACAGGAGGATGATTAGGGTCCCCAACCAAAGCGTTTGGCTCAAAAGCCTAACCGCAAGGCAGCGGGGTTGGGATGGAAATGCAAATACATTACCATTTTTAATGGACACGTAGCCACACATGTTCCAACTCCCAACCTGGAAGGCCAGGTGACTGTATTCGTCAAACCTCTACCCATGGACCAACCTGGTATGAGAGATTCTGTGAGTGTCGCGCGGACACCCCCAGTATAGCACAATGAGTCGCCAAGGTACACAAACCGCCACAACACGGTAAGGACCAGTCTCTTCGTGATGTGCCTGGATTTCGCCAGAAGAGGAAGTGAGGTATGTATGGCAAGGCAGCTCTGACGGGTGGAAGGTTGCTGGGCAGCTTCGTTTGTCTGTGTTGCCAAGACTAAGGCAGAATAAGACTAATTCGAGATAAACTTAACTTGGGGTTTCGAGTTTATAAATAAGAAGCACAACTTGTCACGATGAAGAATAGTTTTGACACTGGTGAGTTCCTGGTCATTCAGTGGCGCCGGCGTATTCCAGTCTGCTGCACATGTTGAAATCCTCCATCATAAACTACACCAGATTATGCGTGGGTCGCCCAAAGCAGTTAGTGCTCGAGTTGTGCGGACTCCGATAGAGGACGATCACCAACATTCCGGCCATTCCTGAGGCTAACCGACGACCTCTGATAAACCATCAACAGTTCAACTTACGTAAGAGGTATGACATTCATAGTTGACTCCATGTCACATCATCCTTCCCGGTTCAGATATCCACATCAGTAGCAGTAACAACCAGACACTGCCAATGACGGATGAGTGATCTCGTCCCACAGTCACGTCTCAGCTAGTCTAGTTTCACTATAACACTGATCAATTCCCAAAAATCGTCTTGTTTTCTAATCCTCAAGATGAGGAGCGCGAGATTTACGCGTCGCCTCGGCAACCAAGGTGGCTGGGTAGTGTGCATGGATGAAGGGGGTACAAGAAGTACCCAAGCCCATACAGAATCAGTCACGATGCCAGTGTTAGGTAGGGCCACATGTAACTACCCTTCATCGTCCTCAGGCTTCGGAACCATAGCATTTTCAATGTATCTGGTAAACTCGTGGGGACATAAAACGCCTCAGTAAAAGCGAAGAAAGCTTGTTGTGCATCACGCGCGCTGTGCCTTTTAGAGTCTTCCCGATGTGGATAGTCATTAGTTCCTACG
>NW_008751818.1:890801-904150 GCF_000715545.1 Opisthorchis viverrini
ATGGATCGAAACTGGTGAATGTCATGCGATAAGCCCCGATAAAAAAAACTAAACCAACCTCAAAGTGTCGTTCTCAGGTGCAGTAAGAGTGAGCGAATTCAAGTGCATATCCGAGCCGTTCCCAATGGGCTTCTCGTTCAAATCCCTCGAAAATTATGTGCTGGACGTCAGGCTGACCGAAATAAACCAGTATCACGTCGACTGGAGAATGACGGCTTGCCGCCAACGAACCAAAGAGCACGCCATTTTAATTGGCCAGTATATCGACCAATAGACTCAAAGCGCGGCGTCCTGCTTTTCAGGAGGAATCATGCGTGGACTAGCGAACAAATCTGAGAAGTTCGATATAAAATATAGCGACCTCTCACGCACTATATCATCTGCGTTCAGCACAAAACCCCATAATTAGTCGGTAAGTCGTTTGACATCGGCGGTAAACGCAGTCGTATATCCCGTTTGATTCGATCACCCTTGATGTATTCACGGATTGTATGTGACAGTACACACTGAAGGGGGGTGACTTTTATTTCAATTACGCTGAAGTAGTGGCATTTGAGCGCTGCGAACTCAAAGCCCACCTAAATGCACTATTTCAAGTTGCTTGCATCCAGATCACTCCCCGGAATTACTACCGCAAACCTAAATTATATGAACCCTTTCTTCTGTTGTCATTGTGTACTATACCCGTCTTGTTTTTCTGTTTCGTAATTGTATCCCCTCCCCATATTATTGGCCTGAGCACCAAATACTCTCCGACTGTTCCGTCGAATGTGTAGTTCAATGCAGACCACACCTAGAATTACAGCTAGTAAACCGGTTCAAGGGCATGATCTCATTAGCTTAGGTTTGCGCAAGTTCACATTATTATCATAACATTTGTAGTACCGCATGTTTGAGTACGCCTCAATTTACTGAAAAG
Source organism: Opisthorchis viverrini (assembly GCF_000715545.1). Lineage (NCBI taxonomy): Eukaryota > Metazoa > Platyhelminthes > Trematoda > Opisthorchiida > Opisthorchiidae > Opisthorchis > Opisthorchis viverrini. The sequence goes on from NW_008751818.1 coordinate 891,721, forward strand.
GGCTGCAGTTTTCCGGTCTTAATGCAGCCTCACATCCCATTTTTCAGTGCAATAGCCAATTTTTTCGTTATCGAGGTAAGCCTTTGCCGAATCTTGTTCCATGCGGGCTTCCGTTTGTGCCGAAATTCGAGTGAGTCAACTTTTAACGATCCTCGGCCCTCCGCACACTCCGTCATTTCCGCGTGGTTGATCACCCACAGCAGAACAAGCACTATAGACTGAGTCTAGCGCATAAAACTGAGGAAGAACGAGTGGCCAACGATAACCACACCACCCTACATCATTGCATATACCAAAATGATGCAATCCCAGTTGGCTACAGGGCAGACATTTCTGCAGCATATCTGCACCCGGGTGCGGAAGTGAAACAGGTTTCCGTGCCAGGTCCGCACACCGGCGCGGAAATTTCTGCACAATATCCGCGCGTTTATGCACCCGTCTGCAGATTCTGTGGGGAAATGAAACATGTTCCCGCACACGGGTTCGGAAACTATGTACTTAGCATTGGATTTTGTGCATCTAGCCGGCACTTAGCTTAAGTCGTCCGCCGCGCAAATTTAGCCCTTGATTGACATTTGTTTCTTCATCCAACACAATGCGCCAACTTTCCAAATATTATGCCGCGATAACCCATCTACCGCGGAACTTGCCACAGCATACCACCCTCTTGGATATAAATAAGTGTTTTCAAGTACAAGGTTTATGCAAATGAACTTTAAAAAATTGCAAGGGAATCACTCGTCATTCTTAATGGTTCTCTTCAGGCGTTTCCAAAGTTTCTGCCGTTCGGTTTGCAGCCAGTAATGAATGATTCCCTTTATTTGCCGTAGACTGGTGTTTGGAAGCTTCGCAGTTGTCGCGTTCGTAATGAAAAACGATAGGTAATGAATTTCATCTAGCCACTTGATCAACTAACTAAGCGTAAAATAACCATTAAATACCTACGAATAAGTCTTTGGGCCAGTCCGGTTGACCAGAAGGCTCCCATGTCATTAACACTACCAGTTAAACAGTGAAGCGAGTCTTGGCGCCAATATACATGTATGTTGGTTAAGCACAGTTTTACATCACCAGCCTCATGAAAGAGCCACCTTTCCACATCAATCAATAGTTGTGTTTATGACAAATACGTACCAGCTGTGCATAACGCGGACCATCTGTGAGGTGTTCTTATAATGAACGTCAACTTACTGAAATGTCCAAGCATTTCGTTATTGCACTACCTTAATCGACACTTGAGTAGGGTGAAAGATCCGGACAGTTGTGGATCTCACAGGACGATTGCGACTATTGGATCATACGCAGTTCGCAGCCAGTAGTCAATAGGAGCAGACGGACGTGGGGCAGCAGATAACATATTGAGGAATGACAGGAACTGGTTCTACAGACATACGGATTGGTAAGCATCATGAATTAAGAAAACGTACAATCAACAATGACGCAATCAACAGGAGCGGGAAGTAGTCACTGACGCAGCACGGATTTCTATAGGGGCAACAACAAGCAAGTACCAAACGATGTACAAACATACATATGGGGCAGTCTGACAGTGTGAGTTGGCCGTAAGGGCGCAGGGGTCAGTACGTTCGGGATGTGAGGGACTGTCTTTCGGTCGGCGTCGACGCAGCCGCTCGTGTCGCGCGACAGGTCAGACTACGCTGTTTCGTCCATTTAAAACAAAGCTCAGCAAGGGCTATCTGGCAGGCGTGACACATGGGTAATACAAAATAACCAGCCGTTCCGGACGTCAGGCCGGTGCAGTTGGTAGCGCGTTCGCTTGCCGTCCGGAGGGTCCGGGTTCGGCACCCGAAAGGCACGCTTTTCCGTCGGAGTGGGCACTCAAAAATAGGTGCAATCGAGGCGAACTTGTAGGCAATGACAGACGGGCAACGAAATATTGACATCGCTTACTGAGGGATAAGCAGAACTTAAGTAAGAACAAAGCGGGGGGGAACGAGCAGCAAGAAAACGAAACGGTGTCATAATAAACAGGTGTAATTCGTGTCGCTCATGAGTAGTCTGAAAACAAGGAAAGTTACACCTGTTCACCGTTGATTCACAGGGGGAATCAACATAAGGTATCTCTTAGCAGTCTAGAATATAGAACAATAGTTGGGCCAAAGGACTGAATAAGGTGGCACTAGCCACGATTCATGCGCTATGCCAACACAGCCGTCTTTGAAAATAAGAACAGCTCACATGGCGAAAAACCATGTTCCAGGTACGAAAATCCAGGGAAGAATGTCCACATGTACATGAAAGCCTTGAATGAATAACACGACACCAACACAAGTATGTGTTCGTTATACAAAATATTGAGGAATACAAGTGGCAACTGCATGCATTTACCGGGCACATAATGCAAGATTAATGACTAATCAAAAGGGTTTGCAAAATGTGAAAGCATATACGACTGTCTATGTGGGAAAAATTCAAACATTCACAAGATGTTTACTTGACTGGTGCAACCAACCGCATGTGTCGCAAGTCGAAGCACTGAAAAACTGAAATATCCGTTGATTTCACTAAGTGAGTGTACAATGAGAAAAGTGTTTTGAATGTCTGACACTCACTAGCATCTCTAGAAAAATCTACGTTGACAGCCGGTTGGCCGTCAAGCAAAATGCAGTCGTCGGGATAGTTTTTCTTGAAAATGTCACGCCCATCACAAACCTGTCATCCGCTCGTGGCTGACGGCCTCAGCGGAAAAAACCACATTCAAAATTATTCCCCAATTGACTGCATCTAATTCCTTGCCCTCGGCTAGTCGCCGGTACGGCTGAACGGCCATTGGATTTGGCCAATGTACGTCAAGCTTTAGACGCCCCAGCTCTGATTCATGGGAAAACAGGAGAAACGATCCAAGCAACCGCAGTTCTTGATGCAATTAAACAAATGAGAAAACACGTGTATGGTTCAGACTAAATGTTTCGGTCCGAAACCAGCAGCAGCTTTTGAAACAGCAACCGAAGAAACGTGAATTAAGAAATCAGCATGGTGTTGCGAAAAAAATGCGATCAGCCCACAAAAGTTGTTGAAAAAATAAATGAAGCATTCGTAAACGTCAGGTTGTAAAATATCACGTAAAACAACTGATCCTGTGTGTAGAAGCAACTTTTGTAGCTCACAAGCCTTCCACCGATTCGAGTCTACCACGCCTAGACACTTTCCGGGAAATCTGCACCTAGGACCACACTCAGTTGCTCATTGGTGTCATTTAGTAGGTTTCAGGACTCCGAAGAGAGCCTAGCCTGGTGTGCAATCGGCGTTGCTCGGAGTAAGATAAGGAATTTTCTTACTAAACCAGGATAAATTACGCATTAATATGGTGGAAAACCGCCAATCATCGGAAAACTCAACTCCTCCGTCGGACTGCGCCCTGCATGGTCCACCTCTTGCTTTTCGGCCCGGAAATTAGGGTTACGACTAAAGTGAGCTGTAAAAAGGTAAAAGTCATTCGTGTGCCAATGTGCGCACCATTTTATGTGCAATGATCACAGCCATAATATCCATTACATCCCCTCACTTGTTTCGTAAATGCTGTGTCCGGACTGTCGGAAATAATACATACAAAACGGATGGCGTTCACCAAGACGCCTGTCATCTCAGTGACTGTGTCAGACACCAAATGTTGATCATCAATCGGCTTGCTCCTACCGCACTATAGTCCAATGAAAAAAGCTCGACAAAGAGAAGGGGAGATTATGCGGGAGGGTATAGGCCACATTTGGGTACACGAGTTAATGTAGGCCCGAATACCATTACCGTTCATCTGAATATCGCCATTTGCCACCCTGTTATTAATCTCAAGGAGCCGCCGCAGCAAGCACGCAGTTAGTCCAATGTGAACGTATATCCCACCGGCCTTCTGACGCACGCAGCACTGACGGGGAGTTTTCATTACGGTCCGTGGATTCCTGGGAACAAGCGGAAAAAGCATCTGAGTTCGTTCAACACAATGACTAAACCGGATAAAGGTAGGTTCGGCCTTCGAGTGATCCAGCGAACAGTCGGTAAAATGTTCCTGCGCGGTTGTGAATGGTTTAAAAAGGTACTGTTAAAAATTCAATGTATGAGCGGAGCATATGGACTGACCCCTTCGACGACTCGCACTGGGCCTGCCTGCGACAAAAAGCTAAGTTGCCTGTAGTAACCGAACGGTCATCCAAAGATCGCAATAATGAATGGCCTTCTAGTGTCAAAGTACTGATAGCAGGGATTGCGGAAACCGATGGCAAACAACGTTGTAATGCTAGCCCAGTTTACCGCATGGGGCAATCCAATGCGGCATACCTGAAACGTATCACCTGAATAATTAAGAATCTTACAATCAGAGGTTCCACCAAAGGCATTGTGGACGGACTCATTCGTCGGAGAAACGAAAACAGCCGGTTTCTGCAGCCACCTGGCGCACTTTTCAAAACAACTTTCCTCTCGAAGAGCGTCTGCAAACAACACGAACAAATTTGGGCGCATTGGATGATTACCTGTGATGAAAAAATATCGTTTGCAATTTTTGTACCCGTAAACACACCAGGCAGAGAGCGTGTCAAAGCACAACAAAACTCACTGACGGTCACGTGTGGAGACAAGCAGAACACACGGCCTCCGAGAATAAAGGCGCTGCACACTAAAACAAAACCACGTAAATCGGTCTACAGTTTACGACCCATAGGGATGTGGAAATGCAGGGTAATGTGGTTATTTATTGTTACGAGACAAATAAATAGGTTGTAATGCCTTTTAAACGTCTCGGTCTCCCGAGGCTTAAAAGCCGAACATCGGTGCAGACGCTCTGCACAAATTCCCCACAGGTTTTCCATCCAGGCGCAAACGCGTGCATGCCGTGATTGTTCACTCTGCCCTTGGTACTCAAACTGATGCCCAGTCGCAGCGTAACAAAAGCTGCTTTGGCTTTCCCAGCTCAGTAAGTGACCACTCTTTAGCTACTCAGCTGCAACATGCGCAGCTACCAAATTATTGGACTGATCTGCCGTAATATGGTCTGCGTCTGATCCCATCCAATCATGCAGAGCATTTTAGACCTTGCAAATGCGACACACTCACTCAAATATTCGGCGAAACCATTCACATTATTCAAATTTATTGCGTTTCTAAAGGATATGGTCCCAATGGAACGGTGTGGCGTGCTGAGCGAAGCACACACTCAAATATTCGGCGAAACCATTCACATTATTCAAATTTATTGCGTTTCTAAAGGATATGGTCCCAATGGAACGGTGTCTTTGGCGTGCTGAATGTCCATCAGTGGGCGCCTGGGGAGTGTTTCGATCTTGACGCGCGATGGGCGGATAAAGATGAGTGAAACAGCATGTTATTCGCAAAGTTAGAGAGGACGCCGTTGCGTGAGACAACCATATGTTTTAAAGTCAGGAGAGAATTTGCTGGAGACGTACGCATCCAGTAAAGGAGGCGCAAATTTACAATGAACGCCTTTCATTGTCAAGTCCTGCGTCAGTTTTTGACAACTAAGGGAGTCAAAAGAAGACTTGCGATCGAGGAAGCTAATCATTGTTTATCGCCGAAGTGTGTGACGCACTATCAGTACTTACCATGAGGTCAAGATTTGACGAATGTAACATCGCAGTCGGGAAACCCAGGTTGATTCACGCGAATCTGATACTTCTATTAATGGTTCAATCATAGCATGGTAATTTCATAGGGCACATTGTAAGCTGCGGCCTCTGGATTGACGCCACGTCCTCGCACCGATTTGGAACTCACGCATACACGGATTGATACACAGGATCGAGGCTTTTGCCCAAGTTTCCCAGGTCGGTTTTGTTCTTGTCGGTCAGTGGCTGTCGTTCACCTGAAAGGCACAAGCGAAAAAAGGGTGTAGAATTGCTCTATATGTTCTCAGCGCGGGCCAGTATGCATGTTAGCGCGGGGATTCGCATAAATAAATGTCTAATAGTGCCTTAAATTGGGTTCTGGAAGGAGCGTGTACAACCGTCGCAGGGAGGTCATTCCACGCAGATACTACCCGAAGGGAAAAAATTTTGTCTAATGAATGTGTCTGCTATGAGCTCGAAAATTTTCTTACTATGACCCCGACGGGTGTTTGACGGGTCAACGGCAAAAAACCTGCTTGCCAAGCTTTGTTCAAACAGGGCGCAAGTAAGAATAAGGTCCCATCGGAGGCGGCCGTACTCCAGGTGAAAGCGATCAAGCGTCGCGAGACGCGTTTCGTAGTCCACGGATTTGAGGCCGGCAGCCATTCGCGTAGCGGCCCGCTGGGCACGCTCAAAGAAGGTGACGTCTTTCGTACGTCCTTAGTAGACAACCTGGTTGGCGTACGCCAGTGTCTCCAGCGGTCTGACGTAGGCCCCATGGAATATTTGGAAGTACATGCGAGTTACACGAGAGAATGTGCGTCGGATCATCCATAAAATAGTGAATGCCCAGTCGGTTAGAGGCTATTCGTAGTTCCGCCTTGACAAGAGTGGAGGTGAAGAGGACGCTGGGGTTGAGTATAGACACCCGTAGTGTTCTCTGTAAACCTCTGATACCACTGTTAGGTCACCCGTCGGTTCTCCGTTTCTGTCCCTCAAGGAGAACGCGGATGGCTTGTTTCTGCGGCGATGTCTCATGTATTTGAACAAGACGTTTTCTGTTCTTTCGAGCGAGGTCCAGGATGTTGGCTGTTTTCGTACGTTCCATTGGCGGGTTTCTGATTTACAGCGGTTCCGCATTTTACGAAATGCCAGCTCATTTTCTGTATCCCCTGTTGTCAACTTTTTGAAAAAGAGTTGGGACCTTCCTTCCAGAAGTCGCCGAATTCTTTTTGGCATCCTGCGGTTCATCCGAGTGCGTGCTGGCTTTTTGGGACTAACATCGCGTCAGCCTCGTGAAATATCTGGACACTGGTCCTATATAGTTCTTCCACTGAAGCTGGTCTCAGTAAGACTTTTTCAAGAACGATGTGCATTCCTAAAAGGTCTGCACGGCAGGAGTCTCCAAACCACGTTTGAGGTTCGGGATTTCTGGCCCAATAGCAGATGAAACCAAAGGTCAGCACATAGTGGTCACCATGTCCCAGTGGAGCGTNGTAGCCATTCTGCGTGGAGCGATTTATCAGGCTTGCTGAGGATCGAGGAATGAGCGAATCACCTTTGGGACGCTCTCTTCTGTCGGTATTCTTTTCTCATTCCGGATACCTTGAAAAAATCAAGATAATCATGGGGAACTCGCCATCTTTGAAGGGCGCAATATACACACCCTCCGGATCAGGTTGCTTGTTGCTCTAAAGCAATGAGGTTGCACGCTGGTCTTCCGTTGCTTATAGCGGACTTGTATCCACGTTCCATCCGGGTTTATTTAGTCTTTCCAGAAGGCGTTTGATTATCGTTTAAAACGACGTTTCTGTGAATGAATTCAGGCTCTACCTTCTTCAGAGTTCCCCTCACCCTCACCAACCCTCCTAGGATTAGCTACGCCAGGGTGACCTATTACATGGAAAAAATTTCCATTTTCGGGCTTTTATTGTTCACTAACGCTCTCTGACGATCTTAAGGTTCTTCGTTATTCGGCGCTTGAGGGATCTGCGCGCACCAGCGTAGTCGTTTGTAGTTTGCTTAGTTTCCTGGCTTCATTGGAAGCCGCTGATCGTAAAGGGATCCACTATTCATCGGAGTGTGCGAAAAATCTTGTGCGAATGGTTTACGGATCAATGAGAATGATTTTCCCAACTGTTATTCTGACCACTATTGTAACCATCATACCCCTCGAGTTTTGGAAGCCTATCAGCCGACCCAATTCTATATTGTTGAACCAAATGAAAGGCTTTGCTGGGTGTTAAATGAACGGCAAGCGTAAACCTGTGTATTTCAAAGTGAAAGTGCGCAGCGCAATCAAAAGAGCGCTCAGTATTCGTACANGGAATAGAATTTTTGAAGCTCTGACGCTTCCGAGATGAACTAAAGCAATCGGGCAATTGAGTTCAGGGTGCCAGTCCAAACGTTTGAGCCCCACTGAGAGGTTTCGGGGTCACAGCGATGCTGGCAAATTATTCCACCACACATTTCCACTAGAGGTGTGATTGCTTCAGTGGACAATGAAACTTGGTGAGCTATAAAATGTGAAGAAAGATTAGAATTGTTTCTGGTTTAGATACCTACACAATACAATGCATCTTTTGGCTTCAAACGTTTTACTCCACTCTCAAAGGTTCTGCAGCTAAAAGCATTGTGCGAATAATGGGCTAAAACAGGACTTACCTGCTTACACATGCTTATCATATGAGCTATAGGGTTGTTTGCCTTGTGCATTCGTGCATAAATTGACGTTTGCCATCAATACATCCTTGCAAACGTTCAATACCGCTGACTTCCTTACATCCTACGCTACTAGTGACTGGATGCGTCTACCCGCACAGTGCCGCGATCGGAGTCAAGTTTTGCACTCCGAAATGAGCGACAATCTAAGCTCTCCTCAAGTAGCACGATACCGCTCTCGAAATGAATCCACGGCATGATTGCAGTTGGTGGCCTCCAGCTCAAGTGATCAAAGTGCTTCTGATGCCGGTGCAAACAGGCTGAGGCTTATCGCGATGTGGTTTGTGTAACACTGACGCACTGAGCTATACCCAGGGGTTTCACTTTTACACCCGCATAATTCTTCATACCAGTTTGGTGGGTGGCTGGGTGCCCGACGAACGCAGTCCTCTGGTCCTCCAATTTGGGAGCTGGAAAAAACGAGGCGAAATGTTCCTTTAAAATGCACACTATGATAGTATACCGGTGCCCAACCGTTCCCTTGCGATCAGGCTTTTGAGGCGAAGGTTTTGGTTGAAGACTCCTAATGGTCCTGTCTGGGTATGGGAGCTCTGACCATTTCTCAACCGCTGTACAACTATGAATAGCCAAATACTAGATCTATGATAGGCCCGCGGATTTGCTGAAGGCCCGGTGACAGATTCTTCCTGGTCGGAAACATGACCCGACCAAACGCGTCATCCAGCGCCAGATAAAACCGACTGCCCAAAAGTTGGGTGGGTAAGAAAAACGGGAGAAATAGGAGATGCGAAAGATTCTGGGAAAGTCCATGGGTTTCACACTTTATCCATTCGACTGGTCCCCGGAGGTCTGTTGTAAGCGAAACCGTCGGGGACTAAAATGGCTATCTTGTACCCAGCAAAGGATAGCACTTGAGTTGTGGGCAACAATGCTTCACACAAAAAGGAGCGAGATGGCTTAGTGGTTAGAGCGCGAATTCAGTTACCGGAAAGTCCATGGTTCAAACCTGACCTCTGCCTCTCAACTTTCCCCGACTGGGCTTGAGCAACCTAGCAGTACCTGAGCCATCGTTCCTCTTTCGGATGGCATGGCAGCTAAGCACCGAAGAGGTGTTACAGCTGAAAAATTTTTTCACTACTATAATGAACTGCAACTCAGTTGGTCATCCGCCACATCCAATCCGGACTGTCGGTGTTGGACAGAAACGTTCCCGTAAATACCAAATCCTATTCAGTTTCAGAAATGTCCGACACCATCCCTACACTCCATCAGTTGTTAGAACAACACCACATGTACAGACGACCCACCGTCTTGGTGTTCCTTGGTCTGAGGGGTGAGTTCGATTCTTCGATTGGTATGTGCTGTTTTTAACGAACATGCTTAACGGGGAATGCATCTGTATTCATATACTTTGGTACCTGTCAGAGTGTATGGTGAGATTTCCGAAAGCTTTCTCACAAAGAGGAACTTTCGACAACGACCACACATATCGTTCATCAAGTCATTGAGAAATAATGAATTGGACCTGGGGGGCTTCGAAATTCAGGCATTCAACATATTATTTGGCCGGAGTCACCGCAAGAATCGGTAACCAGTCGATGTCAGTGGCGTTCTTTTTGTCCCTTGCTTTGCATATAACCTAATTCAGAGCCCAGAGATGAAGGCACTTCAGAACGCTTACAACAGACCAAGTTCTGGGACCTCGGTCAACCAGTATTTCGCCTCCTTTCCACATCAAGGCCTTCACTAGCGACATTCACCTACGATGGCGGGTCTCTGTTCTTTCCGCTGACCAGTTTTTTCAAACCGATTCGGGAACAAGACTCAGTATGTTTCGCATCACTTCAAATGTTTGAGCAGCTTCACACAGGCCACCGACCGACGGTGGCAGTTTTCCTCAACTTCGAACAAACATTCGGCACTGCCAATGAGTTGTCTCATCTACATAAAAACAGCGATAACCACTGACAAGATTTGTCGTTGCCATATTTTCCGATAATTCTTATCACGCTGGTTTTCAACGAACTATTCGAAACTCACTCGTTTGTGATGTTTTCAGTCAACTAAATGTGCTGCGCCAAGCCGCCTCATGTTTCAGTCGCTGCGATATTCGAGATATCGCGATACATGTATACTTTCTTAATGTACTAACCATAAGATTGCAAGTTGAAAATAAGGTTGACGGAAACAAGGGGACTGCGCGTACCTGATGAGCCCTAAAAAGGGCAAAACCGGTGGTGGGCTGTCGATGGATTTTCAGCAAACTTATGAGCAGTATGTTACAAAGAAATCCGAAATTCCATTTAGGATTTCTGGGCCAAAATCGCCCCAAAGGGTGTTAAAAATATTCAGCTCCATGTGGTCTATGATGAGGATTTTTTATCAATTGTAAGGTTAACACACATAAGGTAGTGGAATAGGTTGTTGTAATCCGAGGCTTCGGCTACCGTGGGCGACCTTTCTCAAGGATTTCTACGATCAACTGGATACGAGTAAGCTGATTCAGTTGAGTGTAGAAATCTTTGAGAAGGGTCGCCCACGGCAACCGAAACGTCGGATTACAACAATTCATTCCACTACAGTGTGTTTTGAATTTACAGTTAATAAAAATATCCGAGATTACCCTTACAACAACTAGATATCCCCTCGGACGTCCCCTCCATATTTTTTTCAGTTTTATCATCGGCATCACACGGGCATAAAGAGAACAAACACGATTTGCTTTTAGCTAAACCCGACATTACTTACAGCAGGATGCAAAGCGCATTCAACTTTCCTTCGTCAGTAGTTCATTTGCGGAACGCTGGCAACAGTTATGTTGGGTAAAATTACTCGCATGACAGGAACTGGGTGAATGAAAAAGTGGGGACTGTTAAATGTAACCGATGTCACTCACCGCTTGCTCGGAGAATGCTCCTGATACCGACAAATGTTCGTTCTTCAGTTTCTTCTAATGCCAGAAACTTCTGGAATGCCCATTTCTTGTTTATGATAGAGGTGGACATCTGATGTCTACTGATACCGAATCCGCTGGATTTACAAAGTTGTTTCCTTTTCGTCGCGTTCACAATTAACCTTTTGTGAAGAGGAACCTTTTGTCCGGAGGCAAGCCGTCACTAACAACCGAACATCACATCATTTTGACGGATGTGTCACGTGCACGATAGGGGAGAATCGAAGGCATGTCCTGATTGATCAGAATACCAGCCAATCCGGATCGAGTATCTTTGACTCCACGCTTCTCGCCCCCTCATGGAGACTCTACTCACGGATTGATACACAGGATCGAGGCTTTTGCGCAAGTTTCCCGGGTCGGTTTTGTTCTTGTCGTTCAGCGGTTGTCTCTCGCTTGAAAGGCACAAGTGAAGAAGGGGTGTAGCACTGCTCTTTATGTTCTCACTGCGGAGCAGTATGCTTGCCAGCGCGAGGATTCGCATAAATAAGTGTCTAATAGTGCTTTGAACTGGGTTCTATGGGGAGCGTGGACAACCGTCGGAGGAAGGGCATTCCACGCAGCTACTACTCGAAATGAGAGAAAACTTAGCCTGATGAGTGTGTGCGCTCTGCTTGAAAATCTTACGGAGGCAGCAGGGACAGTGTTAAAATGCTTATCCACAAACTGCCTCAGCCTTTTCAACAAAGTCGGTGGTGTTAGACACTCAGCTTGCCTTGAACAACCGTCCATGATCGCACTCACAGAGACCTGGCTCACACCAGATGTCTCTGATGCGGAGATCTCGATAGACGGTTACTTTATTTTTCGAGCTGACTCAAAACGAGGGAGGGCTGGTGGGGTTGCTCTGTACTTACATGCGGCCCTACCAATCCCGATTGTCCTCGCTGACACCACCCCTGCACCCTTCTGCGATGCACTGTGGGTCCAAATCCCGCTGCGCAGGTCCGATTCTCTCCTTCTCGGTGTGGTCTACCGTAGCCCTTCGAGTCCCCCTGAGGATGACCAATTCCTCACACAAACCCTTGGGCAACTCTCCTCCAACTACCATTTCACTCATCTCCTGCTGGTAGGTGACTTCAACGCCCCAAAGGCCTCCTGGATTGCACTCCAGCGCGTCGAATCAGGCGGACCTTTTGCAGCAGCGCTGTTAGAAGTCGTTCAACAGAGCGCTTAGACCCAACACGTCGCTGCACCCACCAGATACCGCGCAGGCAAA
>NW_008751818.1:904687-905322 GCF_000715545.1 Opisthorchis viverrini
GCGTTCTCCTTGAGGGACAGAAACGGAGAACCGACGAGTGACCCAACAGTGGTATCTGAGGTTTACAGAGAACACTATGCGTGTCTATGCTCAGCCCCAGCGTCCTCTTCACATCCACTCTTGTCAAGGCGGAACTACGAATAGCCTCTAACCGACTTGGTCTTCACGGTGGGGGACATTTGTGAACTCTTGCACAAGATCAACCAATTCTGTGCTTTGGGACCCGACGAGGTCCATCCAAGGATCCTGAAGGAAACGTCCTCCAAACTGGCACATTATTTACAATTGGTGTTTCGTTAGTCGCTTGACGAAGGCCGCCTTCTCTTTGCTTGGAATGAAGCGATTGTCACACCAATCTACAAAACTGGTGACCGACTATCGCCTGGCAGCTACAGGCCTATGAGCATCACCAGTGTACTGTGCAAGGTGATGGAACGCATTCTAAAGCGAACTATCCTAGATCGTCTTACTTCCAGCAACCTGATATCTCCAGCTCAACACGGATTTCTCCCAAACCGCTCTTGCGTCGGCAAACATGCTCGTGTTTATGGACGGCTTGACCCAAGCCAAGGACGAAGGACTCAAATCGGATGGCATATTTTTCGACTTCTCAAAAGCATTTGATAGGGTCCCAC
>NW_008751818.1:907571-909915 GCF_000715545.1 Opisthorchis viverrini
AACCGCTCTTGCGTCGGCAAACATGCTCGTGTTTATGGACGGCTTGACCCAAGCCAAGGACGAAGGACTCAAATCGGATGGCATATTTTTCGACTTCTCAAAAGCATTTGATAGGGTCCCACACGTCCCGCTGCTCCACAAACTCGAGTCTTACGGGATTCAAGGGAAAATCTTTCGCTGGATCAAGGCGTCCCTATCAGACCGATCATTCCGAGTGAGAATAAGCTCGACCTACTCTTCTCCAGCGCCGGTTTCCATTGGAATTCCTCAAGGCTCCGTCCTGGGACCAGTGCTGTTACTAATCTACGTCAACGACCTCCCAGATGTTCTTGCAAGTCCATCTCTACTTTTTGCGGACGACTTGAAATCCTGGAGTTCCAATGCCAGTGCCCTCCAAATGGATGTAGACGCTGCCAATCAGTGGTCGTTGGACTGGCCCCTTCCTTTGAATGATGAAAAATGCGTCCATATGTCGGTTGGAGGTGATTCAGCGAATGCCTTTGTAATGCATGGTGAGAAAGGACCAGAAAACATCATGAGGATAGATGCCAAAAAGGATTTGGGCATCTGGGTCTTCTCAAACTTGTCTTTCTCACCGCACCATGAGAAATCGGCTTAAAATGCATTCGCCATTCTACGGATGATCCGACGCACCTTCTCTCGTATTACTCACATGGACTTCCAAACGCTCTATGGGGCCTACGTCAGGCCGCTCCTGGAGTACGCCAACCAATTTGTCTACTCAGGACGCACGAAAGACGTCACCCTCATTGAGCGTGTCCAGCGAGCTGCTATGAGAATGGTTGCCGGCCTCAAATCCGTGGACTACGAAACGCGTTTCGCAATGCTTGATCTCTTTCCCCTGGAGTACCCCTCCGTCCGTGGAGACTTAATTCTTACTTATGCCCTGTTTGAACAAAGCTTGGAAAACAGGTTTTTCACCCTTGACCCAGCACTGGAGAGCAGCAGAACAAAGCTTGGAAAACAGGTTTTTCACCCTTGACCCAGCACTGACTCGAGAGCAGCAAGCGGGATTCCGGCCTAATGTGGGTTGCGTTGACCGAATTCTCACACTGTCATTTGCTACAACAAGACGTATGAGCAAGATGTTTAAGCGGCCCATAATTGTAGTATTCCTGGATTTCCAAGGCGCATTCGACGCGGTTGACTGGTCTGTTCTTGACACGCTTACCCACCAAGGAATGCCTCGGACGTTTGTGAAAATAATACATTCTTTGTGTTCTCAGACTTCCGGACGGGTGAGAGTACACGAGGGCTCTCCAAAAACTTCCGTAGACAAAGCGGTGTCCGCTAGGGATGCCCACCCTCTTCGTTCCTTTTTAACTTCAGGATGGATGATACAATGAAACGAACGCTGGAAAGGCTCCAAAACTCCGGTGTTCAAATAGCCTGCAAAGTAAACTTTGTCGATCTGGAGTACGCAGGCAACATCGTTCACGAAGTGCAAGGTCGTGCTCGTGGACGTGCAGTCACTGAACACACCACTTACAATCCAGTGAGAGGTACTGGAAATTGTGGAGCATTTTACATATCTTGGAAGTTGTATTAGTTCTGATTGTAGGGCTGGGGTAGCGTTTGCTAATTGGAAACACCTATGGCGTCAGAGTGGTGTATCACTGAATCTCAATGGACATGTGCTTCAGGTTACAGTACAGGCTGTTTTGTTGTATGGCTGTGAGACAGCCTGTTCAAGCAGCGGAATTGAGACGTCTTCCGGTGTTGCCAACTCATTGTCTCAGGACCATATCTCGTGTTAGTTGGTGTCGGAGAATCAGCAACGAGGCAATTAGAAAGCGTGTTTCCGGTTGTGCAACGGGAAATTCCATTGAAAAATGTATCGAGCCCCAGAAGTTACGTCGGTTAGGCCATGTATGGCGTATGCCGGACCACCGTTTATCCAAGACAGTGGTGTGTTCGGTGCTTAATTCAGGAGCGGAGAGTAGCCAAATTTTGAACTGGCAGGGGGATTTGGAGGAGATTACGAAACGCTTGGTTGCTGTCGGTGCTACTCGCCTTCCAGGATGGGGACCGCGTGATCCCCACTACGCCTGGTGAAGAGACTGCTAATCGATGTCACCACCTCCGAGGCCGTAGGTGGTTCCACGTTCACCGTCCAGGGTTCTACTTCACCTCTGGGCTTTAGGTGAATGCCCGCTGGTGGCCATGACAGTTGTTGTTCGAAGTATTCAGCATACAGGTCGATGCGTTCTTCATTCGAGATTGTGGTTCCATTCTGATGCTTGATGGTTTCACTCACAGATGGTTTCCGGGGACCGTTCGTACGGATCAACTGAAATAATCTCCGGGCATTACCGGCTTTCTG
>NW_008751818.1:911061-918470 GCF_000715545.1 Opisthorchis viverrini
CGCAAAACTGATGCATGACGAACGGAGTTATTAGTCCTCAGTGCTGGGTTTATAAGAGGACAGTTACTAACAGGGTGGGGAGAGGAAGAGGAAAAAAAAGATGTGAAAGAGAAAGAAGGGAGGCGTCAGCAGTTGCCCGTTTTCGCTTATCCGCCCTACTGTATGCAGCAAGTAAGGCGATCCGGTTGATGGTACCACTCGACGGCCGATGTGGCATGTTAGTTTTAAGAGTCATGGTATTACATGGGCTGAGATACTGTTAGGGCGCCAACATCCAGACAGGAGACGGTTAGGGTCCTCAGCCAAAGCCGTTGGCTCAAAAGCCTAGACGCAAGATAGCGGTGTTTGGCGGGGAGTGCGAACGCACTACCATTTTCTCGGAACCAGGCGCCACATGTTCCAACTCCCAACCTGGAGGGCCAGGAGACTGTGTTTGCCAGCCTAGCCATTGACCAACCTGGTATGAGAGACTCTGAGGGTCGCGGGGACACCCAGTATAGCCCAATGGGTCGCTGAGGTGCGCAAACAGTCGCACCACGGTAGTGTCCAGTGTCTTCGTGCCGGCAAACTGACAGTATCTCAGCCCACCTACTTCCTTTGGGTGGCATGGCAGATAGGCCCTTAAAGGGTAGTACAACTGGTCGTTTATTATCATTTTTTACTAAAACATGAAGACTAGTAATTTTTCGAAGTCTGACCATCCAAGTGAGTAATAATCAATCACTGAACTAAATCAATATAGATGACTGACCAGTGGCTTTCAGCACGCGTACGCGCGTCACTCTTAGGTTTCGTAACGACCGTAAGTGACATTAATGATCACAACAATCACCATGCTATGCCAACATCTTATAATAGGAGTTGAGCAAGATATTTGGATACCTCGAGCATTCACTCCACCTAAAATGAAGATTTACTTGCCTACTCAAACGCTGTTTAAAACAGACGGGAAGACTTTACCCTAGCGCAGAAAGCTCTGCTACAGCTCTTGCTCCCAGCTTGTCGAAGAGACATTCTAGTATTCATCGAAGTAGGAGGTACTGTCATGTCAATCCTGTTGGTGAACATGAGTCCACTGTGGTCCTATCTTTTCTGACCATCTGGTCAGCACTTAAGTGCCATTGAGTGGCGTGTTTTCGCTTACGAGCTTAGCGTTGGACAGCCGGTGTCATCTGAATTATGCCTACGTTTTACTTTTCAGCCAATCGCCTTAAGAAGCTATGGACACTATCTTGCTCAGCGATCTTGAAAGATTTTACATCATCCAAGGTGCAGAGGTAATTATGACATATATCAAATATCCTATATATTTTCTAGCTGGGTTGCCGCACAGACGGGCGTGCATCAAATGAATATAGACCTTTGGAAATCGAGACGAGTATACTCAGTCATGCTAGTGGTTCAGCTAGCGTACGCATCGTACAGTTTACAAGTTTTCTCGTCGTATATCCTTTTATTCCTCAGGGAGAAACACATGTATTGGGTTGTGTCAAAATGGAAGTTGGAAAGCCCTTGTCAAACAGACCGGACGAAGGAAGAATCGAAATCAATGTTGAATGGTAATCCGCCACGCATTGGAAACCACGCCATTCCGTTTCCACGCTTAATTTTCCATCTTGATTGACCTCACGTGCTTTAGAACTGGTGCATACGAAACCAGTTAGCTAAATTTTGCTTCATGATGTCCGTGACTTGTGACCAACTGGTATCGGTTATTTTGTTGCCAGGTTAGACTCGATCATATTTGTATCTGCGCCATTCTCTTTCGGGCGGTCGTCCTTCCGTCTCGATTGGTGCATATCGAACGAGGTGTACTATACCCTTTCCTTCCTACTGGGCCGTATTGAGAATGAATATCCGCGACAGAACCGAACCTTGAACTCTGGCCATCTGATGCAGACCTAGTGATACGGTTTGTGCTGGCGGGTGCTCACCGATGTCTGATTTCTCTAATGACCGAGTGATTATGTTGCTATTGGTCTCAGGGCAGGATGAAAACCATTCGAGCGCGCGCCATGTGGATACAAATTCAGTAAATCCTTGTCCGCAGCTGGTAGCTAAAGGAGCGCTGTTCTAGATACAGGTGGTTTTATTAAAGTTTCTTTGCGGAATATCTGGCTGTATCTCGGATTAAAGTTGAAGTCCTCTTGTAAATTGTCGCATCTGCACCCTGAATACATTGCGCTGCGGTTCACCACGTCAACTGAAGATAAGAACTAGCCCAGGCTACAGCGGTTCTGTTATGCGATATCGCGGGCCAGCATAGGCCAGTCCATGTAGATCTGGCGATAGCCATTCAGTGAAGCCGAATTGTTTTTTGTAGGTGATTCATGACTATAGGAAACTCGGACTCTAATATTGACGTCAAGCATGACGCGTTTCTGATCCAGAGGTCAGCTCTCTTTCATTTTATGCTCGGTGTACCTTTTGCAGTGCCTAGTATGTTGCACACGACAGCAGGGAAATTAGCTGGCCACTATGCCTAATCACAAACGAATTAGTTGGTAGTGGGAGACCGAAATCTGCCTGTTTTAGCTAAAATCTTGATACTTTTTCTAATCTCCACGTACATCGATCAACACCTATCTCACTGGAGAAAAAGCGAATAAAAATGTTTGTTGTATTTCGCCGTGTACAGCCACTGGCGGTTGTTTTCTTGTGCAGTTCACAAAGGTAGCTTGCGGTTTCGGTCATTTTGACGGGAGCGAAAACAACTCCCTAGGATGTGTCGACCATATAACGTCTGGATCAGTTGTATATGAATTCTTAGTATGAGTACTCGAATCCTCAATCAAGTTAGAATACCTGCCAAGAATCTGGCCAACTCATGGGGTTGAGAATCTAGCCCGCTCACTACCCGTCTGTGTTTAGGGCGCGAATTTACTGACTAGAAGGTCCGTGGTTCAAACCCAACCTTTGCATCTCGACTTCCCCTGTCTGGGCTTGGGCCACATAGCAGTATCCCAGCCTTCGTGCTTCCATCGGGCAGCATGGCAGCCAGGCATCGAAAAGGTTACAGCTGAACGATTTTTTAATTTCTATTACTCTGCTTTGTGGGTCATCAAGACATCGTTGGAACGTCAGTTTAGGGTGCATGTGATGCAACTCACCTAGCCCTAAATGACTTATCATGTAATGCAAATACCTATCAACTTCAACTTCACTCTTTCAGTATAGACATGATATCCCCATTATCGAACTGTCAGTAGGGCCATTAAGTTAGGTGTTACTTGACATTTTGTAGATAACTACTTTTAGTTACGACAAGTGGCCTTACGCCTATCCACCTTCGCACTCATTATATTGTCCACCGTGTTGGGATACTTAACGCTCTCCGCTCTGCTGTTGCAATATTTGAAGCCCGAGCTGCTGGCACCTAAGGACTGTCAAAAACTGCACACGTAGCTTCCATCGAAGGAAATTTTTGAAACGGATTAAACACCAGGAACTATTTCTTCCGCAGTTATAGCACTTTTATCCGCCACAAAATCCGAACCCTCTAGCAAACAACGCTCTTGTTCCCCTTGTGGTCTGCTTGATAAATTTACCATGCAATAATAGCCAGCAGGCAATGCACGCTTTGCAATAAAATCACTGGAATAAGCTCGTGGGAAGTAACTTTTCGAACTTACGTATCTGTCTACCTTTGCATAGAGAGATCATTTTTATAAGGACCATCTTTCACTTAACTGTTCTCAATCAAACTAGATGGCAACTCCTCACATAAAGGCAACATTTAGACATCGACCTCCCAGCCATGCACTAGGCGTCATTCCGGCAAAATACAGCTAGGAAGCCACATTAACCCGTAACTAATGTTTTTTTCACTCTAAAAATGGCTGTTTTCTGCCCAATAATATCTCATTTTCTCGCAACTCCAATCCGGAGGAGGATTTCCTCTACTCGCTACTCAATAACAACGTATAAAGCCTGTTCGCTTGAATGAGATAATGGTTTACAGTGCAAATTTGGTTGTCGCTGGAGCACAATTAGCAGGTGACATCTTATGCCAGCGTGCCTGACACAAAATAGACTATCTGTAAACGTTGAAACCAGTTGTGATGCCCATCTCTATGGCAAACATCCGGGGACCGGTTTATGGCACCGTTGTCATACTTCCGGTCAGGGTCATTAAAAGCTTCACAAGTACCACTGTGGTGGCACCGGATCTGGTTGAGGACTATAAACATGATAGTGTAATATTCCGTATCATTACAAGACCACTGACCGTTTTGGAAAAACGTACACCACTGCAATAAATCAATAAACAGGACTTCCTCGCAAACTGCTTGAATAACATGACATTTTACAGGGGTAGGAATGTCCATGGTAGACCGAAATCCAAGACATCCAATCCGAAACATACTGGGTCCTTTGAAGACAACGGGACATTACTTCACTGTATCCGACCCTGTGCTGTCTTCGGGTATCGAAGTAAAATGCGTGAATCGATGACCGATGTCTCTACCGATGCTACAGTTGACAGTTTTGATTACCTTAGTTTGGCCTCGCGGTGAATCAGTCTCCTAAGATTCCAATAGTGTTGTGCAGACGGAGTTCAAAGCGTGGGCGTCTGTGACCCGCGATAGGAAAATTCAACCATTAAGATAAGTAGGCGATACATGCGCATGGTCTGAGGTAATCTCACACACTGTTCGAATGAAAGCAATTTGCGCCTTCGTAGTTTAGTTGCACGTGCTTTTGAATCTTGCTGGAAACGGCGCCTAGTCTATCTCATTGATGAGTATACCTTCACTTCATAGCCAGGTTACGTACTTACAACTTGTATGCCGTCGTACACTGGGTTTGTGTTATAAGTTTCAAGAAAGATGCTGTGTCAGTGTCGTTGACGGAATCTTAGTCTTAGGTTTGTTTAGTTCAGTATTGCTTGTTGGCCTAGACACCTTGTTCATGGTGGTGCCTTCCGAGGTTTTTTGCAGCCTTTCTGTTCCTCATGCTTGTGTGGTAGCTATGCGCCAGTTTTTACTACTAATTTGTTGTTGTTGGTATTGCTTGATGGAAGGTGGCGATTCAGGTTACCGTATCTTTCTTTCGAAACCATATTATGGACGTACACCGTTCACAATGACTTATCAGTTTACTCAATTTCATTCAGTTTGCGGTTGTTGGAATTAGTTGATTATGCTAGCCCCTTTCGGTTGCCTGTCAACCACGCAAACCGTATGCAAGGATTCGATTTATTGAATTTGTTCCGCTTGATCTGTTTGCTCTTTGTAGTTATCCCACAGCTACATATGCCTCTACGGATAAAGGTGCAAACGAGATTGCAGAAAACTTAAAAATCACCCTGCGGTCTGCCTACCGATCCGACGCCCTGGATTTAAGACGTTTGTGCATTCAGTCCGGGCGACAGTGCTGGATTGTTTATATAGACCTTCTTGTGAGTATTAGGTTTGCCTGTTGTTTAACGTGCACACTGTAGCTATTAGAAGGCGGAGGCAATTTTCTGGACGCTGCTTCACTTGCAATCAAAGCAGCCCTCATTGATGCAACGTAAGAATACCATTCTTGATGTTCCAGTAATTTTCCCAACCCACAGCCATCTCCTAGACCCTATGAATTCCAGACAACTGACGCCGAAAGATACGGAGGTCACAACTCCATTTTTCAGTGAGAAACTTCTACCAGTATTCGTGACTGTGCACAAGGTGAGTGTATGCAGCTTAACCTACAAAAATGAATACAGTCGTTCGTTGTTAAATCTCTGGGAAACGCAATGAGCGAGTGGGAGCACATATTACCAGAAATAATGAACGCTCACCTCAATAATTTGTATCTTTTATATGCTGGTTCAGCCATTTAGTTCAACAGCGAAGTGACGTATGGACTGGCCTCTATCCAAAAGCTTCCGAAATAAATATAAGCAGCTTCAGATTTAAAGTTCACCCCTAGGGTGCCGTACACGTTAATGGCTCGAAATGTCTTATTACTATCATCATGCATCTGGAAAATATATGATTCAAAGTGAATCTGAGTTAATATAAAAACTTTATCGGTTGGATTAGGAGAGCCAAGCCTGAAGACTTGTCTAGCTTCTTGCATCACATCATCTGTCCACAAAGGCCATATCTCTGACACATAGAGCAACACAGCTCCTACCATAGCCTGGCACAAGCAACTCTCAAGATCTAGTGATGTCTTTTTGACGCCACAAGTGATGCAAGTTAGCGAAGGTAATTTTGGCCTCAGATTCGTGCACTGATCTCATCAGACACAATTCTGTCACAACTAATTCAACTACCGAGGTGTGTAAGATTCTCCACAACCATTGATGATTCTCCCTGAATTTTACGATGTTCAGAGACTGTACGTTCTGAAGCGCTTCGAAGTTGCAAGGCGCGTTCCGGAAGATGGTATGACCGTGGTGAGTCTATTCAACAGGGCTTATGCTCCGCTTTGGTCTTCAAAATGAAGACAATGTTGTCTTCGTTCTCCAGATCGGTAGAGTTCTCCCCAGCGACAATTTGAACACCGGGGTTTTGAGGACCTTCCAGCGTTCGCTTCATTACTTTAGTAATGACGAAGTTGAATAAGAACAAAGAGAGTGGATACCCTTGTCGGATACCAGTTTTTGTAGGGAAGATTTTGGAGAGCCAAACATACACGTCCAGAAGTATGTGAAAATAGAAATCGGGTTATGTTCACAAACTTCTGTGGGATACCATGTAGAGCTGGTGTAGATCACACCACTGACCGGTCGACAGAATCCAACGCGCCGTGAATTCAAGGAACACCAAGACTGTGGGTCGTCTGTACATGTGGCGTTGCTCTAACACCCGACGGAGTGTTAAGAGGTGGCCAAGCCTAGACAGAGGAAACCGAGATGCCGAGGTCCGGTTCGAACCACGGACCTGTCATCAGTCTGATAAAGGGCAAACCTGACTACTTCACATGAGCGCTGCATTCTATCACGCCAGACAACCTGTACTCTGTTGGTAGTGTGGGAAGATTTTGGAATTTTGGTGGAGATTTCGCCACTAAGTGGAGCCAATCAATGTTGAAAAGCCTGGAAGGACTGTACAGCTGTTTCATCCCAATTGAGGATAACCAGCGGTGCGCATCTCACGAAACTTTAGATTTTCGAATAAGCGGCCTTCCGGGTAGTAGCTGGAACTCCTAATCAACTGAAAAAGGTTTGGAACCGATTGAGAAGTCATCGTTTCGGAAGAGCTTGATAAACAACCCATAGTTTTTATTTGGACAACGTTTCGCTTTTGACACAAAGGCTTCACCAGGCCAAGTGAGCAGGTCACGAAATTGGCCAGGTTATAAGGCAGACGGGGAACCAATCAGTAAGTCAATCCTCTTCGGATTTTCACACTAGAGCCCTGTTGAGTGTCAATTAATGGCTCTTATCGGTTAGTGAAGTTGTCAAAATCTTGCTTTGG